>NW_007249732.1:131725-136227 GCF_000164805.1 Carlito syrichta | reverse complement strand
CTCCCTCCCTCCTTCCTTCCTTTCCCCCTCCCTCCCTCCCTCCTTCCTTCCTTTCTTTCACTTCCCTCCCACCAGCCTTCTCAGGCCTTCCTTCCCCTCCAGTCTTCATTTTGTCACAAGGTCCCCATCCTGTTCCTTCTTCTCCTGTCCCCTTTTCTGCTGACATCTCTCGGTCTCTCCCTTTCTGCCTTCACATCGTGTCTGCACAGTCTATGGCCTCTTTATGGCCTCCTGTCCTGCCTCCCTTCCCCTAGAGACTTCTCTCTCTCACGGCTTCTCTCCTGTCTGCTCCTGTGTTGCTATCTCCATCACTGTCTTTCATCGTTACTTTCTGCTTTCTGTCTTCTCCTGCTCCCAACTCACTCATGCCTCAGAGAAGGAAACTGACCACAGGCCTCCCAACCCCCTTCCCCGACTTCCTCCTCGAATCCTCCCTCCTCACATCCCTTGACCTTCTGCATGGTGACCTTTCAACTCATTCCCATCAGCTGTGCCTAGGGGAGCCCCTTGCCTGGACACCCCCGATCCTTCCCTTTGTCCCCTGACCCAGGGGCAAGAAATCCCCTCCAGCAGGCGCTGAGGTGGCTGAGGAATGGGCCAGAGGGAGAGGAAGTGAAAGGTACTAGCCAACAGCCAGTCCTGTGAGGGGCTGAGTCACTGGGGCCAGGGCAGCTCAGCAAGCTGAGGTGGCTCTCACCAGCTGGGGGCCTCTGCCACCTTCTGACCCAGTCCCCAGCCCTCAACCCATTTCCAGCCTCAACCCCAATCCCAATCTTAACACGAGCTCTAAGCCCATTGGAAGGAAGGCCCATCCATGTGCCCTGGTCCCTTTGCCTGCTGGAGCCACGCACCTGGCAGTGGAGTGGCCACAGCCCCAGGTTCTTCCCAGCCTCCTCTTGTCTCTGCCGGGAAGGGTTGGGGAGATGAGCAGCCTCTCTCTACCACAAAAGCACCATCTCTGTTCCTCTCCATCCTCACAAGCCTGCACCCACCCTCACTGGCTCAGGGGTTCTCATGACAAGGGGGTGTCTCGTGCTCTCAGACTTCGGGCTTCTTGGTTCTAGTTCTTTGAGAAGGATCCCAGGCGTCTGAGGAAGGGAAGAAGGGTGGTGGATGGGGCAGAATCCCCTCACCCCATCAGAGGTTTCAATTCAGTTCACCTGGCCTGGCTCAGGTGAGAGCACAACTCTAACTCTTTCAAGCTGGTAGCCCCCTGCCCCCCTTGCTGTGGTACCCACACCATCTCCTGCTTCCTGCTGCCCTCACTAACCACCAGCTGGTTATCAGTCCTCACCCACTACCCTTCAACCTCAGCCACAGGGACGGCAGCTGTGAACCCCTGAGATGCAGAAGCCCCTGCATGTGCAGACCCTGGGGTAGGGAGATGGCTGAGATCAGGACTCATTCAGCCCTGGACTCCAACTCCACCC
Source organism: Carlito syrichta (assembly GCF_000164805.1). Lineage (NCBI taxonomy): Eukaryota > Metazoa > Chordata > Mammalia > Primates > Tarsiidae > Carlito > Carlito syrichta. Next base: position 134,797 of record NW_007249732.1, on the reverse strand, counting down.
ATTAGTTTCAAGAGTCTTATCTGCCCAGAGAGCCAGTGTCTGACCCCAGCTGTGCCCTGTCTGAGGAAACAGCCTCTGCCATGCTGGACCTGCTGTCATTAGGATATCTTCCCGCAGATGCCAAGGTTGTCTCCGGCCTGGGTGCCAGACACCTGGCTCTATGGCCATTCTGCACCTGGGTGGAAGAGGCTGCCACCTCTCAGGTGGCTTCTCTGTGGCCCCAGCTCCCCTCTCCACCCAGTGCCTGACTTTCCTTACCTCCCCCCTTCCCAATTGCCCCAGACTGGCTCCACTGTTGGGGCAGGGACGGGGGCAGAGAAGAGCTAAGGCTGCCAAGCAGCCCCAATAGCAGACCTGCCACCGAGTCCGCTGAGTCCCCTACCTCGGTGCTGCAGCCAGGTCCCCGTGCTGCTCCGACTGGCTCCTTCTGGCGCGCTTCTTGCCGGGCGACGACCCCTCGCTCATTGCATGCGTTAGGGTTACTTAAAATGAGAGCGGGATCTCCAAGCTCCCAGGGGAGCCGATGTGGTTTTCAGACAATAGCATTAACCCTTCGGGGGCCAGCGACACCAGGTTCTTGCGCCCCCTCCCTTGCGTCCCCACCCTTGTAGGGGGTGGGGTGGGAGGGAGTGTCTCTCACTGGGTCCTCTGCATCCAGAGCCTGCCTCTGGGGCAGATGGCTCCTAAGACACCTGACCCACAGGGAGACTGTTGAGAGGGCTACCCCTTCTCCACTCCAGGAAAAGGGCTGCTGACCTATTAGGAAGTCCTTCCAGCCGTGTACCCTTCCCACGATGTCAGCCCTTTTCTCATGGAGTTTTCTGTGGAAATAGAGTCCAGACCTGGAGAAGAATCCCCCTCACAACATTTTACTCTTAATACCATCACGCTCCTTGGTTTTTCTTCTGAGCCCTGGGCCCCTGCTCTGCTCACAGAATGGTGCTGGATCTTTGCAATTGGTAACTTTTTCTTAGTCTCCAGTAAAATGACACTAACTGTTTACCTAATCTACTTTTCTCTAAGGATTTTTAAGCACCTATCATGTCTCTCTTTCTTCTGAGTTCTAGAAAATGATTTTTTCCTTTTCTTTATTAATGACTTGAAGCTAGACAGCAGGAAGAACTTCCAGCTAAGGGAGAGGCCAGTCAGGAGAAAGTGACTACAGGAGCATCAGATAGCCTGCCAAGGAAATAGTGGAAACAAGATTCCAGAAGAGGTAAGATTTCAGGATATCCTGGGGACGGGATGGAGGACTTAGGAAACTGACCTTGGGAGAAGCTTTTCAGGAGAAACTGGAGGAGGGTGAATGCCAAAGACCATAATATGTCTTTAAAATCTTGGGGACCAAGCGACCCTGGGGCCTGTCAGGACTGTGTCCAATCTCGCCACTCCCTAGCTGGGAGGAGAAGATTGATGGATGTCATTGGGGGAATCAATATGATTTTCTTTTCTTTCCCCTGACTCTGAGATGCCAAGTTTCTCCCCCCACCCCCCATTACACAACCCCTCCCAACCCTGAGCTGATCGAGATGGGAATGGAGGGCCATGGAATTAAATTCTGGGGGTTGTTTTCTGGTTAAATCAACCGAAGCTAACATGATGGAAAGGTGAGAGAGAGGCTGATTGATGGAAGAGACAGGAGCTGGGGGACCTGGTGGGGGGAGGCAGAGAGGACAGGGCTGGCCCACCCCACGAGGGCAAAGGAGAGGGCCTGTAAGGCAGGGATAGTGCGGAGCACTACTCCAGGGAGTTGGACACAGGGGATGGAGGGCAGACCTGATCATAGTGGACAGAGATCGGCAGCAAGAAAGACTGAAGCTAGAGGTGAGGTGGAGTAACTGGGGTGTTTGTCTTCGGTGTTGTTGGTGTCTCCTCCTCCTCTGGGCGGGCTTTCCTGCCCCCTGCTTGCCTTCACCCCATCCCCTCCCCTTCATTTGGTCCATTTGAGTTAAGAGCAGGAGGATGTTGAGTTCATGGAAGACTCCATCAGAGAGAAGTGTGCTTCCCTGCTTCATGAGGGCCCCATTCAACAAGGGGTCAGGCAGCACTCAAGTGTGAAGATGGGCCGAGACCCAAGTCCTGGACTCCTTGGGCTGTTTCAGACTCAGGCTCTCCTGGGAAGAACAGCTGCAAGGCCTGCAGACAAGGAAGCCAAGGCTCTTGTGTTGTCCCCTGCCTGACTCCATCCCGGCTCCCAGCAAAGTCCCTTGTGTGGCTGACTTCATGTCCTTGTGAGAACTAGCGAAGTGGCTTCTGAGAAGGGCTTCTGCCCCTTCTCTCTGTCCCTGCCCCTCCCTGCCGCTCCTCTTCTGGGAAACCCGAGAGAAGCAGGTATGCCCACCTGCCCCTCGCTTTCTGTCCAATTCCCACTGAAGCCAGGGGCCCTTGACGACCAGGCTGGGCGTGGAAGTCAGGCCCTGGCTCAGATCTTGGCTGCTGGGATGGCGGGCAGAGCTGCCTCTGCGTCTTCCACCAAATGTTAGCAAATGGCCTATGGGCAAATGGCGGTAGGCTGCGATCTCCGGACAAAATCAAGCCCCCTTTGGATTATGAGCATCTCTGTGCATCCAGTGCCTGGATGTGGGGGCTGTTCTATCATGACAAGTAAGTGAATAAATAACCCAAAAGGTACCCCAAACCTCAACCAGCTCCTCACACTCTAGTCTGGACCCACAGCAGGTGGCCTCAACACATTTTTATTTTATTTTATTTACTTTTTGAGTCAGAGTCTCACTCTGTCATCCAGGCTGGAGTGCGGTGGTGTGGTCATGGCTACCTTGAGCTGCTGGGTACAGGTGCTCCTTCTACCTCAGCCTTCCAAATAAAATACAGGCGTGTGCCGCCACACCCAGATAATTATTCATTTATTTATTCATTGTAGAGACCGAGCTCTCACCAAGTTGTCCAGGCATGTCTCGAACCCCTGGGATCAGGCAATCAAAGTGTTATGATTATAGGCGTGAGCCACCGCGCCCCGCCCAACACATTTTAAACTGCCTTCAAAACCCGCAGCTTGGCCAGGCTCGGTGGCTCAGCCTGTAATCCCAGCACTTTGGGAGGCCAAGGTGAGTG
>NW_007249732.1:128426-131360 GCF_000164805.1 Carlito syrichta | reverse complement strand
CAGGTCGAGGCTGCGGTGGCCGGGAGCGGCCACTGCACTCCAGTCTGGGCGACAGAGTGAGACTCCAACTCAAAAAAAAAACAACAACCAAAAAACCAAAAACACGCAGCTGCATTTTTATCAACTGTCCCTGTCCTGACCCAGGCCCCTAAACTCTCCCGACACAGTGACACAATGATGGGGTCTGGACCAAGTGGCGTGGGGGTGGTCATCTCTGTCTGGAGACAGGAGTCAGGCAGGAGGCGGCCCTTCCCACTCTGGGGTTTAGAGCGAACTTGGGATGTCTCCCAGCACCCACTGGGATCGAAGGAGGGTGGGGGTGGGGGACCAGGAACAACTCCCCTCCCCAGGGCTTAATGGCACAGATTCAGGCAGGGGCGTGCTTCTTGCAGAAGTAAACCAAAGGATGCTCTATTTGAGCCTCAAGTAAAAATTTCCTGTTCTAGTTAGTGACTCTTTTTCATACTTGAGTATCCAGCATGAGATAGAGAACAAGCTCAGAGCCTATGGACTTTGTATCAAGACCTCACTGCCCCATGGGTCCTCACTCTGCCTTTGTTTTTTGTTTTCATTTTAAACATATTTTTTATTTCATTTTGTTTTATTTTATTTATTTATTTATTTTTGAGTTGGAGTCTCACTCTGTCACCTGGACTGGAGTGCAGTGGCCGCTCCTGGCCACCGCAGCCTCGACCTGCTGGGCTCCGGCGATCCTTCCGCCTCAGCCTTCCAAGTAGTTGGAACTACAGGCACGTACTACCACGCCCGGCTGATTTTTTGATTTATTGTTGAGATGAGGTCTCGCCAAGTTGCCCAGGCGGGTCTTGAACCTGCGGACTCAGGCAATCCACTCACCTCAGCCTCCCAAAGCGCTGGGATTACAGGCTGAGCCACCAAGCCCGGCTATTTTCTATTTTAAAATTGTGGGGTACAGTTAAGGGTTAGGTTTACAAATAGGCATAATTCAGGCACCCTTGTTGATAAGGGGTGTCTCCCTGTCCTCAGACAGATATTGACTACCATTAGTCCCACCTCCTTTCCCCTCCCTATCCCCCCATAGTTTCCCACACTGTCAGTCCTTTTCTTATCTCACTGTGCCTTTGTTACCATCTGATGTTGAACACAGGACCAGAAGACACCGGCATGAGGTCAGACCTTGGGGAGCACCCCCAGGGGTGGGGTTGGCAGGCGGGGTTGGCGATGAGAGGGTGGAGCCAAACCCTTCCCCGAGGAACAAGAAGCGGAGGGAACAAGGCTCTCTCTTCTCTTCTGCCAGTATCTGGCCGGGGTCATGGCAGACAGTGGGGTGAAGTCTGGGGGACCTGGCTGGTTCCAGGAAGGTCTGCATGGCCAGACACATTAGGACAGAAGAACACCCAGGAATAAGCACTCTTGGCTGGCTGTGGGAGAGAGGATTCACTCCCTCTGGCTCATCCTCTGACATCAGATGGGGCCCAGTGCCTCCCCGTGAGCAGGGCCAAAGGGAGTGCTTGTGGCCGACACTAGACTTGGAGGGAAGGGAGGGAAAAGGCGCCCAGGGCAGAGACGGACACCACCCCAGGTGGCCAGAAAGAGGGGCAGGAAGGAAGGTGCCCGCTGGGCATTGGGAAGGAGCAGGAAATCTGACTTCAGGGGACAAAGAAGAGGGAGAAGGAGAGATAGGCGAGGAGAAAGAGCCCTGAGGCCGAGGGAAGAGGAGCCAGGCGAGGGGCGTGGGGATGGAGGGGCCTGAGGAGGCAGCCCTGGAATGCTGCATCCGGAAGCAGCGCTGGGGGAGGGCCGGGCGTTGGGGGAGGCCGGGAGGGGAGGCCGCGAGAGGTGCGGAGCCGGTGGCTGTGGTGTCGGTGGAGACTCTTCATGTCCCATTAGCGGCAATGGAAGGTGACATGCGGGGATCGATACCAATCGAGGCAACAGACTCCCAGTAATAAACCCATTTCACTCACACTTCTCCACCCCCCGCCGGCCCGACCAGTGAGAGGGAGTGAGGGCCTCCCACCCCTGACCTGCTCTCCAGAGAGGCTGCTCTCAGAACTGCCCCATCCCCCGCACCGGCACCGGGCCGGGTGGGGTTCGCACCAGCGGCCTCTGCTACCCACCTCCCCACCGGCCTGCTGCCTGCGCTCCAAAATCCCCAGCCGGGACCACCTTCCTTCTCCTCTCAGGGGGTGAGGCGGGGCTGGATCACCTCGCCAGACCCCGGGCGTTTCCAAGGCAGAACAGGCAAAGGCTCTGGGATCCCATCAGCTCACCCTTTGGGCGCGGTGAAGGCGTCTTTGTGTTCCTGGGTCTATCGGAATATGGCTCTCAGTGTGACCTCGCGTGGGAGTCTGAATGCCTGTCTGTCTGTCTCTGTCAGTCGGCGTGTGTCTGTGTGTCTCCGAGGACTCGTGAAATGAGTATATGTGTCTCTGTGGATGCCTGTCTTTGTGACCGTGTATTTTTGTGCGTGGGTGTTTGTGTCAGTTTTCGTGTTTCCAGTGTGTGTTGATGGAGAACCGTGTGCCTCTGTGACCACGCACACATATCTCTGGGAACGTGGGTGTGAGAGCCTGGACTTGGCTGTGTGTGAACCTGAGTGTGTGGGTCCATGTTTCTGTGGGTGTCTGCTTTGGGCTTGCGGGCTGTGCTTTGTTTGGGGGACTGTATGGGTGTCTCTGTGTTTGTGTGTGTGTGGCAGTGCCTGTCTTTGTCTCCCCACAGTTGTGGGACAGTGCTGCTCATACCAAAACCCTGCGGTGATCTGACCCTGTGAGCTTGTCCTCAGGCAGTGCCCTGCCTTCCAGGTTGGTTGCTCAGCCATCCTCTTGTGCCTGAGAGGTTCCCCGGACGAAGGACCTTTGGTGCTAAAACTGGAGCAATCGACCGGGCTCGGTGGCTCAGCCTGTAATCCCAGCACTTTGGAAGGCCGAGGCGAGTGGATTGCCTGAGCCC
>NW_007249732.1:124687-128322 GCF_000164805.1 Carlito syrichta | reverse complement strand
GTGGCCGGGAGCGGCCATTGCACTCCAGTCTGGGTGACAGAGTGAGACTCCAATTCAAAACAAAAAAGCTGGAGCAATCCTGGAAGAATGGGACAACTAGTCAGTCACTCTCCTTCCAGGTCCCAACATGAGGAGCCTAGACTGAACGGCAGGACAGGCGTCAGGGATGAAGGACATAAGAAAGGTGGGGTGAGGAGAGTGACAGAAGATGGGACAGTTGGGGCATTTGAATACAGGAGGAGCTAGAAAAACAAAAGACCACAGAGCTGCAGGAGGGATCAAAGGAGGCACTTCCCTAGGGCAGAGAGGAGGGACTCTGGAAACTAAGACAGGAGGGAAAAGAGATGGGTATCCCATGTTCTGGAAAACTCTAGAGGAGAGTTCTGCTGGGCTATGGGGGAAAACGGCAGAGAGTGCTTGCCCATACATGGTTGGCAGGGTGCACCCAGACAGAGAACCTGTGGGGCTCCCACCCTCCTGCATACCCCATGCTGCCTTCTTGGCCTCTTCACTGGGTGGGGCCAGAGCACAGCTCACAGGTAGGACTCCCTCAGTGCAGAGGCACAGGGGGTCCGACTTTGGAACCTTCCCTTTCTCTGCCTCATCGGCTCCCCTCCGCAGAGGCTATGGAGTGGGGCTGGATGGCCCTGGGTGTGGGCTGGGCGAGGGTGGAGGTCAGGAGGCTTCCCTCCCGAAGGAGGGATAGCTGGTTTCTAATCTCCCAGTCTCTAAACTTCACCAGGAGGGGCTAAGTCTCATCCATGTCTTCGCCATGGGATTCCCAATGCCGTGTCAGGTCCTGGCACATAGAGATGCCTGGGAAAGTGTTTTTGACGAAGTCCATAGTTTTGCCCCCGCTCCTGAGCACTTGAACTGTGTTCCTCTGGAGGGGAGTAGGTGGGTGGGAAAGTGGCTCTTTCAGTTCTCTGACCAGGCCTCCTCTCAGGCCCATCTCTCTGCTCTTGTCTTCCATGGGGACTTGGGCCTCACAGGTGAGCACCTGCAAACCTCATCCCTGCAAAAAGTCTCTGGAAGGTCAGACACAACCTCTAGTTAAGAGGTCTCCAGCCTCTGCTGTCTGTCCCCTACAATTTTGTCTCAATGCAGTGCTTTTCAGATTGCCCCGACATTGATACTTTGCAATAGTCTAGAAGTTTGAGGGATTGGCATAGCCATGAAGTTTTAAACTTTTTCTGGAGGTCAAACAAGGCTTTTATCTGTTTTATAAGCTGAGTTCTCAGTTTTAAAATACAGTTTCAGCCGGGCTCGGTGGCTCAGCCTGTAATCCCACGCCTTTGGGAGGCTGAGGTGAGTGGATTGCCTGAGCCTGCGGGTTCAAGACCCGCTTGGGCAACTTGGTGAGACCTCATCTCTACAATAAATAAAAAATTAGCCGGGCGTGGTACCGCGCACCTGTAGTTCCAACTACTTGGAAGGCTGAGGCAGAAGGATCACTGGAACCCAGCAGGTTGAGGCTGCAGTGGCTGGGAGTGGCCACTGCACTCCTAGTCTGGGTGACACAGTGAGACTCCAACTCAAAAACAAACAAACAAAAATAAAAAATAAATAAATAAATAAAATAAAATACAGTTTCAACCAGGCTCGGTGGCTCAGCCTGTAATCCCATGCTTTGGGAGGCTGAGGTGAGTGGATTGCCTGAGTCCGCGGGTTTGAGAACCACCTGGGCAACTTGGCGAGACCTCATCTCTACGATAAATCAAAAAATTAAGCCAGGCTTGGTGGCTCAGCCTGTAATCCTGCGCCTTTGGGAGGCTGAGGTGAATGGATTGCCTGAGCCTGCGGGTTTGAGACCTGCCTGGGCAGCGAGACCTCATCTCTACAATAAAAAAAAAAAATCAGCCGAGCGTGGTAGCGCATGCCTATAATTCTGGCTACTTGGAAGGCTGAGGCGGAAGGATTGCCGGAGCCCAGCAGGTCGAGGCTGTGGTGGCCAGGAGCGGCCACTGCACTCCAGTTTGGGTGACAGAGTGAGACTCCAACTAAAAAAAAAAAAAAAAAAAAAATTAGCCGGGCGTGGTAGCACGTGCCTGTAGTTTCAGCTACTTGGAAGGCTGAGGCGGAAAGATCGCTGGAGCCCAGCAGGTTGAGGCTGTGGTGTTTGAGAGCATGCCACTGCACTCCAGTCTGGGTGATAGAGAGAGACTCCAACTCAAAAAAAAAAAAAAATACAGTTTCAGTGCTAAGAATCTTTGCACCCTGTCCAGTCCTGACATTTGCAGGCTGTGTGAGCTGGGAGGAGGGACGTGGCTTCAGGTGACCCCTGGCACTGCAGACTCCTTGCCTGGGCCAGAAGGAGGGACTTGGCTTCTGGTGGGCATGTCCTTTTGGCTCTGCAGACTCTTCAGCTGAGCTGGGGCAGTGGATTACAGTTTTAAGATTCAGATAACTGAATCTTGTCCAGGATCCCACACTGTTCACTCTCCCTTGGGGCCTTCCCTTTTTGTCTTTTTTTTTTTTTGAGTTGGGGTCTCACTCTGTCCTCCACGCTAGAGTGCAGTGGTATGCTCATGGCTCACAGCAGCCTTGACCTACTGGTCACAGTCAATCCTTTGGCCTCAGCCTCCTGAGCAGCTGTGACTACAGTTACACTCCATCATGACCGGCTAATTTTTTGACTGTATAGAGATGAGGTCTCGCTGTGTTGTCCAGGCTAGTCTCGAATTCCTGGGCTCAAGTGATCCTCCCTCCTCTGTCTCCCAAAGTGCTGGATTACAGGCGTGAGCCACTGTGCCGAGCCCTTTCTGGTTTCTGTGTAATGTTCTTGCCCAATCTTCAGATGGGTCTAGTTTCTTCCCTCAGCCTGAGGGGCCAGGAGCTGTGCTTCTCAGAACTGTACCTCCTTCCCAGGTTGAGGGTCCTCTGGGGCTGAGCCCTCATCCCTAGTCCCCCATCCTGCAGCTGGAGTGCAGGTGTGCGGTGGGGGATTGGGCCACTGGGGCTCTGGAGGTGGTTAGGGAGGGAAGAGTTTGAGGGAGCCTGGTGGGAAGGACGCTGCACAGGGCTGGGGTGGGGGGTAGCCACATCAGCTCACACTTCAAAAGGGGAGGGCAAGGCTCATGTGCCCCAAAAGCCAGGGGGAGCTGGGCTCGGTGGCTCAGCCTGTAATCCCGCGCTTTGGGAGGCTGAGGTGAGTGGATTGCCTGAGCCCGTGGGTTCGAGACCTGCCTGGGCAACTTGGTGAGACCTCATCTCTACAATAAATCAAAAAAATTAGCCGGGCGTAGTAGCGCCCGCCTGTAGTTCCAGCTACTCGGAAGGCTGAGGCGGAAGGATCGCCGGAGCCCAGCAGGTCTGAGGCTGCGGTGGCTGGGAGTGGCCACTGAACTCCAGTCTGGGCGACAGAGTGAGACTCCGACTCAAAAAAAAAAAAAAAAAAAAAGCCAAGGGGGAGCCGGGTAGCAGGATGAGGGGGAGAAGGAGGCAGACTGAGGCTGAGGCTCTAAGCCTCTGAGGATTGGGGCCGCCCTGGGTTCTGTTTCCCCTGCTCTTTCCTGAGCCTCTGAGAACCTGGGCTGTGCAGACATTTCCACTATCTGGAGCCAGGAAGAATTTCTTAGAGGAGAACTTAGGGGCTCTGAGGGGAGGCTGGGCTCCCCTCCCTCCACCCCACCCCC
>NW_007249732.1:101831-123888 GCF_000164805.1 Carlito syrichta | reverse complement strand
CCCCCCCCCCCAGTATTGTGGAAACCCCTGAGTTCCTTGTGGCCCAACCCGACCTGGAAATTCTTCGGCGACCAGAAAAGTGACAGCTTGCTAGAGGACAAAAAGCAAGGCTGTGGTACGTGGAAGGAGCACTGGAGTACGAGCACAGCCTCTGGCTTACTCCTGTCTTCCATCACTGTTGGACTGGAAGCTCCTGGCTGGTCAGGAGTGCGTTGATTTGACTTTGTAATGGAAGGACAGAGCCAAGCATCCAGTAGTCACTCAGGAAATGTTAGCTGAATAAAGGAAAGGCTACTGCCACCTTGTCACAGTCTGCCTTGTATCTCAGTTCATTATGTCGGCTTGTCTGCCCCCCTGAGCTGTGAGTGACTGGAAAGCAGGGACCTCTCCGGTCTCCCAGTCACAGCCTGGCTCCCAGCAGCCATTCACCAAATGTTTGCTGACTGAATGTAAGCATGACTCTCCCTCTCTGGGGCTTGAGGCTGTTCCACGGGAGCTCAAGCCAGCAATGATTTTATGAGGTTCCCTGAGAGGCATCAATTCAATCCCCTGCACCTTTCCTCTGGGTGCCTGCATTACCACTGAGGGGCAGTGAGGTGTTTGAGAAAAGACATGGTCTTTGGAGTCGGAACCTCTGGGTGAGTCCTTGCTGGGTTTCACTAGCTGTGTTGCTGTGTTGTTGACCTTGGGCAATTTGCTTAACCTCGTTGATCTTTGTTTTTCTCATCTGCAAAATGTGGATAATAATATTACCTTCCATGGAAAGTAATTTTGTGGCTCAAGCAAGTTAATGCAAGTTAAGTGACAAGAACATATAACTGTTCATTGTTAATTTCTTTTTTTTTTTTTTTTTTGAGTTGGAGTCTCACTCCATTGCCTAGGCTGGAGTGCAGTGGCATGTTCACAGTCACCCCAGTGTTGACCTGTTGGACTCAGGCGATCCTTCTGCCTCAGCCTTCCAAGTAGCCAGAACTATAGGCACACACTACCATGCCCGGCTAATTTATTTTATTTTATTTTTTTATTGTAGAGATGAGGTCTTGCCAAGTGGCCCAGGCTGTTCTTGAACCGTGGGCTCATGCAGTCCGCTCACTGCGGCCTCCCAAAGTGCTGGGATTATAGGCTTGAGCCACCATGCCCAGCTTGTTACTTTCAACATAAGGGTAGGGAGAGTCAGTCAGTTGAGAAGCAACAGTTCAACATGAATAAAGATTTTTTTCCAGCTAGGCCACAAGTGTCACAATGAAAACAAATTTCCTGTTTTTGTTTTACTCCGAAGATATACTGACACCTACATACCTCAGTTTCCCCTCCCTTTCCTTCCAGTTGGTTACCAAGGGGGCAAAATTAATACAAAGAAAGCTCTTAAGTCTCAGAACCCTCACCTGGTTAGGACTGCCCCACTCCACCTGTTTATCTGCTCTCTGAGAATCCTGGGGAAAAACAGAAGGCAGTCTTAATGACTCTCTGTAACAAAGGTCCTCCCCTGCAGCCAGGATCTGGCTGGTACTGACCTCTGCCCCGGGAGAGAGAGGGGTTCTTCCATCCTCACAGGTCCTGCAGGCCTCCAGGTGAGAGGTCAGTGACCTTCTCCCTCACTGGCCTTTGGCTCTCTGGGACCCAGTTGTATGGCTTGGACTACCTCTTAGACCAGGCTTTGGGCTAAAGGGGGCTGGCGTCAGATACCCGGCAAGACTGAGACAAAGGGGCAAGGCCTGCTGCTGCTGGTTCAGACCTTCGCTTTCCACTGTTTTGGCTTTGCCTGCAGGGCTTACGGCACCTTCTCCATTGTCTAGACCAGATGCCCAGATCTCAGAGCCAGGGGTCTGGAGACAGAGAGAGTGGGGCTGCCTCCCCTCAACCTGGGCCTAGCCTCCACTGTCAGTCAGGTGGCCGGGCCTTCCTGAAGTGTTGAAGGTGCATCTACATTCTGGGAAGGCTTTGATCTTGGCTCTTTCTCCCTCCTCTGTTGGCCCCCTTGGGGCCCATCTGACTGGAGCTGAGGGCCCTCCCCTGGGCCTGCCCACAGGTGCTTGCTTCCCCCCCACTAGGTTCTTGCCAAGGTCTCAACACTCCAGACTGGGACATGTGGCCTGACACCTGGAGAAACACTTATGTATGGGCCTCTCTCTGCCCCTGCCCCCTGCATGCCAGATTCTTAGATGAAGAGAGGAAGGGTCTTCACTTTCGCCTCAGAGATCCAAGGCACTGGGGAACGCATGCGGTCTGGAGTCAGGAGACCCAGCCCTGGGGCAGGACACCTACTCTGGGACCCACTTTTCTCATCTGTAAAACAGGATGGGCCAGGCGTCGTGGCTGATGCCTATAATCCCAGCACTTTGGGAGGCAGAAGCGAGAGGATTGCCTGAGTCCAGGGGTTCGAGACCAGCCTGGGCAACTTGATGAGACCTCAGTTCTACAACGTATCAACAAATTAGCCGGGCATGGTGGTGTGCACCTGTAGTCCCAGCTACTTGGAAGGCTGAGGCGGAGGGATTCCCTGAGTCCAGCAGGTTGAGGCTGCGGTGGCTGTGAGTGTGCCACTGCACTCCAGCCTGGGCGACAGGGTGAGACTCCAATGCAAAACAAAACAAAAACAGGATGGTAGTATCCGAAAGAGCAGGTAGGGCAGCACAAGGCCCCTTGGAGTCCAGTAGCCATGACTGTAGAGCAGGCCTCACCTGAACATCTCGGTCGCTTCACTAAGTGCTTTATGGGTACCATTTAACCCTCACAATGATCCTGTAAAATAGGGAAACAGAGGCACAGAGGTTCCATAACCTACCCAAGGTCTCATAACCAGTAAAATGGCAGGAGTGGGTCTGAGCTCGCAGCCGGTTCCAGAGCATCTGGCTTCCTCAGAAAGTCGATATAACCGCTCCTGGGAGAAGGAAAAGCAGGGCATGTGGGAGACAGCAGGCCTTCTCGGGGCTTTCTGCTCCTTTCTGCTCACCTTTTTTCTTTTTTCCCCTCAAGACAAGAGATGGGTGAGTGAGGCTGGAATTAATGAGTCTGTTATTCCAAACAAGGTTGATTTTTAAAAAGTTAATGGGTCTGGAGAGGGGGCAGGAAGGGAAAGCCCAGGGAGGACAACTTAGAACTACAGATGTCTTGGAGACCTGGAGGCCAGGAGAGCACGCCCAGGGGAGGGTCTTCATGATTGCAGTTCACTTTTCTCTTGCCCACATTCCATTTGGGTAAATAAACGCCCTGAAAATATGTCCTTGGTGTATCCCGATGGAAGGTAGGCTTGAAGAAAGGGGAAAATCCAGTTGCAGAGAGAGGGAAAGGAGGGTCTGGAGACAGAAGGGAGGGAGGGGAGAGAGGAACAGTTGGAGAAGTGGATCTCAGAGGGTGGGAGAAAGGGCTGCAAGGCGGTCTTCCCCTAGGGCCTGGGTTCTTGACATTGTCTACCCAAGGGTTACTCTCTCCTCATCCTATTGCCTGTCCTTATTCCAAAGGAATTGCATCTTTTATCCTAACAGTCATACCTTCTTCACATGTTTCTTGGCATTCATTCATTCATTCAACAATTGTTCATCAGGTGTCCTCAGGCTCTGGGTGGTGTGCTGGGCATGGAAGAAAGGGAGATGAATTGAACCCGGCTCTGGTCTGGGGCTGCTTGCTTGTCCTGTGAAAAGCCAGACAAGCAGCTACACAAGCAGCTCAAGGACAGGGTGGTGGGGGGCAAGGGCTGTGAGAGAACTCAGAGGAGTTCCTTGCAGGGGATGACACCCAAGTTGAATGCTGAACTAAGAGAGAGACTATTAAGATGGAATTGTCTAGGTGAAGCGGAGGGAAGAAGGGTGCTCCTGGCAGAGTGGGACTCACCAGATCAGTAGTTTCTTCAGCATGACTCAGGTCTTGGAGTAGAGTGGGTAGGGCGCTGGGGCTTGAACCCTGGTCAAGCCAGTTAACTCCTCTGAGACTCAGTGTTCCCCTCAATAAAATGGGGATAAGCACAGCACCTACATCAGACAGTTGTCATGAGGATTAAATGAGGTGATACAAGTTAGTCCTTAAAAACGCCTGATACAAGATAACTAACTGCTCTATCCACACTTTGGTTGTGGTTGCACATGGTTAGGCTTTGTGTAGGGTGGGAGAGTGTGTGTCCACACGTGTGTGTGATGAAGCTGGAAGGGGAGGCGGGGACTGGATTATGAAGCTATACTAGGGACTGTAACAGGGAGTCAGTGGGGAGCCACTGAGGGCTATCTTTCCTGCTAACTCACCATGAACGGCTCTGAGGCCTACCTTCCCCCTTGTTCTCACCTCCCAGGCTCCATCTCTCTCCTCACTTCTTTCCCCCATACTTACCATCACTCCCTCGTGTCTTTGCTCAGAATTTGAATACTCACCATCCAAAATTCTAAGAACTGGTCAGTGTAAGCTGGCAGAACCAGATGCCTGGGATTCTGATCTCAAAATGACATGCTGGGATTCTGATCTGAAAACGATGTGCATGTTTGTTCCTAAAAGACATCTCCTTTTGCTTTCAGCAGTGAGAAGAGGAAGAGAAGCCGGAGGGCCTCCCAACAGGAGGGTCTCCTCCAAGCCCATTTCCAGCTTCTTGACTTGGATATGGGCCAGGGTATTGGCCAGTCAGCCTGTCCCTTTCCTTTTTCTCAACTAAATGAAGTCTTCTTGGACAGATATCGACGGGGTAGTTACAATTTATAGGGCTATGGCCTTTGACGATCCTCACTGGCCTGGCCCAGAGTCTTTGCAAAATACTGGGGTTGGCTGTTGCTAGAATAAAAGGCTAAGTCTTAAGATCCTTCATGACCCATCCCAGTCTGCCTCTTCAGCCCATCCCTCAACACTTAATTCCATCCTTAACTACTTACAGGACCTTTTTTTTTTTTTTTGAGTTGGAGTCCCATTGTCACCCAGGCTGGGGTAGTGGCACACTCACAGCCACCTACGGCCTTGACCTGCTAGGTACAGGCAATCCTTCCACTTCAGCCTTCCAAGAAGCTGCAACCACAGGCGTGGGCCACCACGGCTGGCTAATTTTTTGGTTTATTGTAGAGACAAGGTCTTGCCAAATTGTCTAGGCTGGTCTCGAACTTCTGGGCTCAGGCAATCCTCGGCCTCTGCCTCCCAAAGTGCTCGGATAACAGGCCTCAGCCACACCTGGCCTCACAGGAACCTTTAGTAGAGTTCACTGACATGTTGAGACCCTGAGTCACCTTACCTGTCCCCCATGGGTGGAGAATTACCTGCTGGCATTTTTCTTAAGGTGTGCTATATGCTATTCAATGTCACACCACGATGCCCTCCTACCCCTCTGGATTCTTGTCCTCTAGTGAGAAACACTATTTTTCCCTAGTACTGCCTTGCCATGAATTTAAAAACAAAAGTACCAGGCGTGGTGGCTCTTGCCTGGAATCCCAGCACTTTGGGAGGAGAGGCGAGAGGATTGCACAAGTCCAGGGGATCAAGACCAGCCTGGGAAAGATGGTAAGACCCTGTCTCTACAATAAATAGAAAAATTAGCTAGGTGTGGTGGTGCATGCCTGGGGTTCCAGCTACTTGGAAGACTGAGGCAGGATTGCCTGAACCCAGGGAGAGGCTGCGGTGGCCGTGAGCATGCCACTGTACTCCAGCCTGGGTGAGAAACAAAAAACAAAAAGCACCAACAAAACCATCTTTATTGAAATATAATTCATACACCATAAACACCACCTTTCAGAGTGACTGTAGCTCAGTGGTTTTGTTATGTTCAAATTGTACAACTATTGCTACCAAGCCCTAAACATTCTCATCACTCCAAAAAGAAAATGTGCCTATTAGCGGTCACTCCCCACTTTTCCCACTCATCTGTGTTCAGTCTCTATCACGTGGCTATTAAACCAGGCAATGTGTGGTCTTTCGCATCCAGCTTTGACATGTACTCTTAATGAATCCTCACAACAATCTTGAGATAGAAATTTCCACCCCACTGTGTCTCTGGCTTCTGTTTCCTTTACCTAGCAGCAGTCATTCATTCAAGGAAATGGACAGTCTCCCAAACCATTAGGAGACCTACTTCTTCACAGTGTTGGTCCCTGTGCAGCAGGAAAGAAAAAAGTGTGTGTGTGGGGGGGTGGGTGAGCCAGCACAGACCTGGTAAACTCTCTGGCATGACCACTCTGGAACAGTGTATAATGAACAACAAAACCAACACTTGGCAAACATTACTTAAAAGTATTTTTTTATTTAACTTTAATTTCTGAGGTAAAATACTTTTTTCTTTCAACTTCCATAACAAAATACAGAGCTATCAGATACCCCTGGAAAAAATATGTATATTATACATATATTTCTATAACATTACATCATATATATAATATATATGCAAAAATTTGAGACTTTATAGAAAGCGGAACATCTAAAGGCACTGCACAATGGAGTTAAGATTACTTACATTTTATGTACATATACACACTTTATTCTGCTTAAGCGGACAGCTAGTGACATCATCGTTCACGTGTGAATGTCTCATTCACAAATCCCTGCATCACAATTTTATAATTCAAAGAATGCCTAAATATTTCAAAACAAATTAACTGGTAACTTTTTTTTTTCCCTAAGAAGAAAGCAAGAATGAAACAGTTTTTGAAAGACTGAATCAAAGTTTTCTTATAAACAAAATAAAAATGTATGTTCCATTACTGTTTACAAAACAAAGCACAAACATAATTATGGAATAAATAAAAACAAGGGACAAACAGCCAGCTGACTCTACCCCCTTGGTGAGAAGGGACATACTTCAACTTTTTTAATGCTTCTGAAAGTTTCTTGGCCCGGGGAGGACTGGGGTGCAGTGGTTCCCTGTGTTAGCGAGCTGGGTTTAATGCAGTGCAGCTTGAACACCAGGGTGAGGGGTCTTGAAGTGTTTCTATTTCACTCCTACCCATTCAGGGAAGAAGATGAGCTCAGTAAGGCTGGATGCCCTAAGAGATCTCTACTGCTTGCTTTTTCTACGGATAAAAAAAAGCAAACTTTACACCAACATGTTTTTGATCAATAGAATTTCAAGAGACTTATATTTGCAAGTTTTTAAAAATATTTAGGACAGCAAAACTTGGGAAAAAATGGGGGAAAAAAACAGGTCTGGTTTTTGTCCCCCTTCCCCACCTGCTGCTGGACAGTGATGAGATACTTGCAGAAGAGAAAGGCCTGGCTGTGGGCCAGGCTGGTGACAGGTGTGGCCAGGAGTGGGCTAGAGGAGGAACTATCTCCCAGTCCTTTGCTCCAGAAGTCTCAATGACCTCTATGTTCCCCGGTCCACTTCCTGAGCAAGTCTGAGCTCAGCTCTGTATAAGGGATCCTCCCCCAGTCCAACCCCAGTGTGCAGTGCAAACCAAGAGTTTACTGGTGGAATGGCAACTGAAGGAAACAGTTAAACACCAATTTCTTAAAGCCAAAAAATATCTGTTAAGGAGTTGAACGTTTTTTGAGCACTTTTTCAAGTGTAAAAGCAGTGACTTTTTGTCCAAACAGAAGCAGCATCTAGGAATTAATTCTGGCACTTGGGTTCTAGGGGTTACAGGTGTGCATCGTGGATTCTTCCCCTCTTACTTTAAAGGCCTCATGTTTCTATTCCTGAGTTCATATCGACACCTGCTGGCCCTCCCCAGCGGACAGTGGGCGGTCAGCTAGCCTCCCTGGTTAGATTGGGCAACGCCAAGCAGAGATCCCCCTCCGCCTGCTGGGATTGCTTTCTGGTTCAGAGGTAAGTCGAAGTGCAGAGAAAGAAACTGACAAAAGCACAACCACCAAAGGCAGTCTGACCAATGCCTGAGTTGCTGGGAACCACTCTCCCAGTCCCTTTCCTGGGGAAAGACAGGTCACTCATGGAAATGGAATTACACAAGGGGGAGGACACTTGCCAAAAAGTAGTATGACGGACTCAAGTTATCCCATGCCATCCACTGTCTCACTCACCTGCCCACCTTTCCTGAGCCCCTCTTGTACAAGCAGTATAGTTTAAAAAAGAACCCACCCCCCATTAGAAGACAGCTTCAAATGTTACTCAGTATAGAGTTCACTAGGCTAAGGTGGAGTCAGGAATTTCTCCAATTCCTAGACACTATCCCTGTGCCACCTATTCCCCTCATCAGATATGATTTTTCCTTGCCATGCTGTAGACGTGGGTGGACGTGAGCTGCAGTCTGCAGGCACCTGTGCACACACACAAGGTCTCTCTGCTCCTAGTCCAGGCCCCTCTGCCTCTCATAAGATTAATACTTTCTCATTCCTGTGAAGTTGTTGGAAGGGAACAGCCCATGAAGAAACAAGTTCCAACTGCCTGTAGTCTCACACAGGATAGTCAACAGAATGTGAGAACCGAACGATCTAGGCAAATGGGTAATGGCAAGAACGGCAACACAACAGGACACCAGCTCTCATTTGCACCAGGCCTCCCGGTATCTGGCTGCCTTCTGTCTTCCTTCCACCTCTTCCTTCAGTCTCAACATCCACTTGTACCCCCTGCTACCTTCCGCATTTTCAGGTATCATCAACCCTTGATCCCACAATCGTCCCCTTTTGCTACTAACCCCAACATCATCAAGGGAATGACTATGTATCAGCTAGAAATATAACCATGTCTCAACATTCCTGGATTATCTGAAAAACTGTCCATGCCCTTTTACAGGTTTATGTTGACAGACCCGTATCACCTTAAAGTATGTTCATAGTTAAGGCTTGACTTAAGAGAATGTAAGAGAACCAGACATAATGGAAAGACACCATCAATAACATTGTCAGGCCTCTCAGTGAACTCACTCATAGTCACACTTTGGTTTGGCTCTCCAAACCCACAATGGAAAAGGAAAAATGGAGCATCTGTTTTGTTTTAAAGGCATTGGGTTACTTCCTCCTGCCCTCTTTTCTTCCCTGAACAAGAGTTTACCACTCCTCATGGCTTCTTAATAGGTGAAGTAGGTGAAAAGTCCAAAAAACTCACAGCAGGGCTTCCTTTCTTAGCCACACAGCTGACAGGTGCCAGCTCCTGTGCCTTCCCAGCCCTACTCTAGCTGGTAGTACGTTCGTGTTTCCTGAAGACATTTTTTAAAAAGGAAAAGAAAAATGCCAAACAACCACCACCAAACACAACAAAAAAAAAAACAGGAAAAAAAGGAAAAAGAGTGACATCTGAACACCCCCCCCACCCTCCCACCCCATTAAGACTGAGATTATCTTATTCCTCCTCTGAAGTAATTATAAAGAAACATTTCAGGCAAAATATTTCGTATTAATGGTCTCCCACTGCTCAACCTCCCAACCACGCCCTTTTCCCTTTTATGTATATGTTTTGGAGCAAAACAAATTCAGTAATGGCTTTCCATATATAAATACAATAGAAAAGAAAGAAGTCTGGAACCTGAACTGTCATGGGACCAAAAAGGAACCCGGCCCTTTAGAAGTTTCCTTGTCAGAAAGTGTAAGCCTTCACAGGAAACAGAGGCTCCTCTTCCTTTCAGTTCAATACCCTCCCTACTTACCAGAAAAAAAAGTGTGTTCATATCCCACCTCATTTACAACAGAAGATACCCCACCCTAACCCAAACATAAAATACAAGTCTATACCCCTAGAATGATCAAACCAGCCTAATTCCCTCCCCCCCAAAATCTTGCTACATAAATACATGTATTGGGTTATAGTATAGACAGCTCCCCATCCACATCCAGTCCTAAGCATCGGCAGCCGCTGCTGCCAAGCCCCGAGGTCCTGACCCGTTCCAAAGGAACTTGCCACTCTTGCTCAGCTCCCGGGCTTCAGGGTCATCGTTCCAGCGCCGCTTCAACCGAAGCTTGGGGGGCATCAGGGCATCCTCCTTCTTCTCAGGCACACTGGGCTCTTTGCCAGGCCTGTCCTCACTGTCTTCAGTCACCTCCAGGGGTTCTTCACTTGCGTTAATGGGTACGGAGGGCCAGACGGGTGGTGCAGCAGGGCGGGCAAAGATGGTGCCTTTTTCCTCTTCTCTGGTCCTGCTTGGCACAGTGCCCTCTTCCTGAGAGTGCTCCTCCTTCTCTCGTGCTAACTGCCTGAGGCTCTCGGGATCCTTTTCGGAGGCAGGCTCCACCTTAATTCTCGGGGGGATAGGAGCCACTGCGGGTGCAGCGACTGGTGTGGACTCCTCGCTGCTCTCCACCCTCTCCCGGTTCTTCCGCCCAACTGGTGGGGGCTGCAGCTTGATAGAGAACTGAGCTGACTCCTCAGGATGCATTTGGCACTGCAGTGGCGGGACCATGAGCCCCGGGTAACGGGGAAAAGTCCGAGGACTCAGATGGTAGTTGAACACAGAACAGGCTTGAGAATGAAGGTAGTGTTTCATTTCCTCAGGGTTGAAGGAGAAGCAACTGCTGCTGGTGAAGGGGCTCAGGCCTGGTGATGGGCTATAGGAGAAGATGGTGGGAGTCAGGGAGAGGGCTGGTGAAATGGGGACATTAAGGACACCTCCGCGGCCAGGGATCGGAGAGACAGCAAAGGGACTGTGGGGGTCAGGATACATCCCTGGCCTGGTGAACAGAGGAAGCATTATATCAGGCTTGCGTTTCTGATGGCCAATCCCGCCCCCACCAACAGCATTCCTGGAGGATATGAGGTCCATGCCCCGGCGCCAGTCAGGGGCTGAGCCATCCTCCAGCTCTGAAAGCTCTGCCTTTCTATCAGTACCATTACTCGACTCCTGGCCAGTAGTAGTTAGGGAGCTGGCAGAGAATCGCCCTGGCTGCACATCACTGGTTGGAGAATGGGTGTCCAGAGGTGGAAAGTGGAACCGGGAAGAGGCTGTTGGCACTGGTGGTGCACTCTGAGGAACCACACCTGTGATGGTGGTGGAGACAAAAGGCTGCATTAGAAATCCAGTCATTTTTAATCCACTTTTAATTATTCTAACCAACTGCAAAATGTTTAATAGCAGCAGGAAACAAACATTCCAAGTGAACTGAACTGCACAATTCCCCATCTTCCTGTAACTATTGCTCAGCTGCTTCTACTTATTGTAGTCGCCATCTTTCTCTGGGCTTTTATTGTCTTACTGTCTGAACTATCACGAATTGCTTCTCTATATTCTAAAACCTAAATTCTATGTGGCAGGAACTTCTTACTGTTTTCAATTGTACTCCGAGTAGTTCAGGGTTTAATAAGTAATTTGCAATAAATCTTAAGTTGAATGAATGAATGAATGTGCACAATAGCCTTATCCCCAGTAACTCTAAAAATTGTGTATATATTATCTGTCTCAATTTTTACCTTTGTAAACAGTCTTATTTTCATAGTTTTGGCCACATCAGTAAAGCAAGCAAACCAAACCAGACCAAAACAAAAAAACAACCAGCAAAACTGGATATAACATGTATATAAAGCACTAACCCTTTGTACCCAGAGATACATCACATATCACTTACTAGCAACTCGACCACTTTTTTACGAAATAGTGAAAATGAATCACTTCATAATACATTTATAGTGTTGGAACTAATTATTTTATTGTAGTGACATTTGGTTTATCATGGAATTTTGGACATCGAGGAACTTATTTATGACAAAAAAATTACAATTTTGTATGTTTTTCTAACATGTGGTAATGTGAGAAACAGTCACCGACATACATTGCAGTTTCATTGATACATGTGGTGAAGCAGCAATTTGTCTAACTTCTTCCACCTGGTGTTTTTCTATTTCAGCAGACAATGCAGTCTTGTTTTCTTCCTCCCACATTATTACGTACTTTATTGTCCGATCTTTAGTTCAAAGACAATGTGGAAGGATGAACTCTTGATTTCCTAAAAACCACTTTTCAACTGATCAATCAGAAGTTTGACAAATTTCAAGTGAGACATTAAGTTTGTCCTGTATAATCACCAGCAATCTCTTTAGAGGGGACATTCGTGTGGTTTACTAGATTCACAATTTATTTATAATAGATTTACTGAGTGCAAAGGGTTAAAAACCCAAACCCTGTGCCTCACAAACACGAAAAAGACTGTATATTAGTAAAAACAGATTAATCAAAAAGGTTGTATGTTTATTAAGTCTTTTTTGCATGCCTTTGATCATTTCTGATATACAATCCCTACTGCACAGATTCAAATAATTGAAACAACCTCTTCAAATCTATAATGCCCTAGCAAATTCTATGGAAGGATCTCCATTTCCATCCTGCTTTCAAACACTGAGAAGGCTGGGAAAAAAATCCAGGACATACTACTCATTTTCTCAAGTCTGCTTGCTAAAATTTGAAGCTCTAAGTGATAACATACACTGTGCTAATCATGTCAACCTTAGAGGTTCACAAGTTTTCGAATTCTCCCAAAGGTCCTCTTGATAAATAAGGCACGAGAAAGGTATGCCATCTGAGGACTCAGGGACCACGTGGGTTCCTGGGAGGTGTTAGTAGCTCCTAATCATGAGGGTTCTTTACACTCCAATGCAGAGATGAGCAAGGAAGAAGGGGGGGGGAAAGGGAAAAGAAGAAATAAAAATAGGTATAGTGAACCAGGAGGTGCATGTGAGGTCAGGACTTGCTCTCAATCAGCTGGTGCCTTCTACTCTATGTATAACAGATGTGACTCGAGTCTGTGGGTACGTATTAAGACCAGCTTTCTAGGTACATGTGACTGGGTGACATTGTACCAGAGCAGTAATTCCCAAACTGATGTTCCATTGTTTTGCAGAACTTTTTTTTTTTTTAAAGCCACCAATTTCAGACTTTTCAAATGATTTGACTAAAGCAAATAAGGTCTCAGGCCAAAAGTATCTCTTCTCCTAGCTTTATTAGTGGCTAAATTCTGTCCTTTTTTGATTCTTTTGATCTTGACTTTTTTCTTTTTTTTGCCCAGACTGGAGTGCAGTGGCTGGGAGCGGGCTCCAGCGATCCCTCCGCCTCAGCCTTCCAAGTAGCTGGAACTACAGCTACCACGCCCGGCTAATTTTTTTGCTTTATCGTAGAGAAGAGGTTTTGCCAAGTTGCCCAGGCGGGTCTCGAACCCGTGGGCTCAGGCAATCCACTCACCTCAGCCTCCCAAAGCGCAGGATTACAGGCTGAGCCACCAAGCCCGGCTGATTTTTTTTTTTTTTTTTGAGTTGGAGTCTCACTCTGTCGCCCAGGTTGGAGTGCAGTGGCACACTCACTGCCACCTCAGTGTCAACCCACTGGGCTCAGGCGATCCTTCTACCTCAGCCTTCCAGGTAGCCAGAACTACAGGCGTGCGCTACCATGCCTGGCTAATTGTTTTGGATTTATTGTAGAGATGAGATCTCGCCAAATTGCCCAGGCTGTTCGATCTTGACTTTTTATTAAGAGCACATCTATATTCAAAAACAAAAAATCCAATTCTACGCATTCAGAAGGACAGAAGTATAATGTGCAGGGGAAGGGAGGGGCCTGTCTCCTAAGTAACTTAGAAATGTGTTTGATTAAATCTACTTTAAAAAAAAACACACAAAAAAACTGGAGGATATCTTAGTCTTTGCATATGCTAAGATATACCATAATCTGTAAGGAGATACAAGTTACATTTTCCAAATGTATTTAGGCACAGAAAAGGTAGTCAAGACTAGGAGAAACGTTGGGAAGGGAGCACTCTGGCCTCTTAACTCTGGACAACTGGAGTGGCCCTATTTTTATATATTATATGTTGAGATACCAAATCTAAGATTTTGCTTGGAAAAAAGTTTGTTGCTAAAAAAGAAAGTCTGAATCCTACTGCTTTGGAAAAAGATCACCTCCATGAAGTCACCATGAAATTCAAGTAGGAGAGTTGAAAAGACTGGGTGTGAATCTCAGTTCTGGCACCTCCTACCTTGTGGCCTAGTGTAAGTAACAAATGGGAGGGTCTGACCCCCTTTGGCAAAAGGGAAATCACAAGGTCATTGCCTAGCTCTAACCCTAGTCCTACCGCTTATTATTTGTGTGCCTCTGGAAAACGTATCTTTAAAATAGGTAATAGGACCAATCTTAACTTTATGAGGATTAAGAATTAATATTTGTAAAGCTCTGGGACTAGTACTGGTGCAAAGAATATTGCATGTACTTGTTAAAATATTTTTTTATTAGATAGTAATCATGGTATAAAAATCAAAACTTAAGAAGACACCTGTCATTCAAATATGGGCTATATATAATAGTATGACATCAATATTAAAGTGCTTTGGGTGTGGTAATATTATTGTGGTTATGGAGAATGTCCTTGTTCCTGAGAAATACAAGCTGAAGTACACAGGGGCGAAATGTCATGATGTCTGCAACTTAATCTCAAAAGATTTAAAAAGTACATATAAATAGAAAGAGATAAAGCAAATGTGGCTACAACATTAACCATTAGTAAATCCAGATAAAGTTCACTGTTCCTCTAATTTTTCTGTAAGTTTGAAGTTTTCCAAAATAAGTATAAAAAACTGGGGTGGGGATGAGGAAGAGGGTTAGGGAGGCACAGGCTGGGGTCTCCAGTCTATCCCTGAACTGGTCTGTTCTGCCCCATACCCAGACAGGTAACCATTTTTACTAGCATCTTCTTTATCTTTCCAATGCTTCTTATGCAAATGTAAGAAAATATTAAAATACATGTAATAATGTATTTTATAGGATATTTTAAATGATAAAAATGAGATACTGTACACAGAAGCACTTTACCCTAAACTGTTAACAGTGAGTAGGATTACAGGGAAGGGAAAAGATTGAGTATTTATCTCTTTATGCAATTCTGTACTATTTGGCTATGTTACAATTAGCCACGTATTGCCTTTATTTTTAAAAACACAGATCAGAATGGTCCACTTGTATCAACCTACGTTGTTGACACATCTCTCTGGCCTCCAGGATCTAAATCCATGCAGCTTTACTTAGATTACTTATCACATTTTAAATTGTATTAAACCTGGTATATCTTATCTCTCCTGCTAAACTTTAAACTCCTTCAGGGAAAGAACTCCTCTGAAATCTTTTGTCTTTAGGGCTTAACATATTATCTGTTGAACAAATAAATAAATCTCAATCTAGAGGGGGAATGTATGATCTATCAAATAAGAGCTAGATTTCAATAGCTCAATCTCTCAGGAATCATTTCCTAAGAAAGTGTTCAACAGATAACTATTCAATCTACTCTGACCAATCTTTAACTTTGCTGCCATCATCCCATAATTGTGTCATTTGTAAAATGTGGACAATGAGACATACACTTTCCTGGGCTGAAAGCGTTGAATGAGGTAATTCACACAACCACTACGTAAAAGTACCTCTACTGAGTAGGTGCTCAATAAATGTTACATTCCTTTGTCCTCATAGGTAAAAGTTCTCTGTAAATTAAGGACTCTAGTTCTCTGGAGTTGTTTGTAGCTAGGTGAACAAGTATTAATAGCATGCCTAAAATGAAATGTACAGTTTTGCTTTCCTTATGACTTTTTGATTAAGATCTTGAGCTTGGTCAAGGATCAATGTTGGTTTAATTGCCTTCAGGCAGCACAGGTGTGCTAGGTCACCACTGTTTGGTTTCCAGATCAGAGTCTTCAAAGTGAGGGTCCAGATTTCCTTGCCCTGGAAAACCACATTACAAATTCTCTAGGGCTACTGGATGCCCCATTCTAGGTTGTCCAGGTGACTGGAGTTCTGAGTTTTCAATAGACAAAAATGGGTCAAAGAGAGAAAAACAAGACCTATAAAACATATTTTGGGGGGGTAGGGTAAAGGAGTATGAATATCAGTACATTCTTTAAAACTGCTGGTATACCAATCTAGAGTCTCAATTCCTCTAGGCGCATAGGGAAGGGGTAAGAGTGAGAAATAGAGGAAACAAGATTCCAGTGGCCAGGACAGGCCTGATTTCCTAACGCCTCTCCCTCAGGCACAAGGAAAGAAAACAGGTTGTAATTAGAAGGATGCATTCCAGCACCACTTTTTTTTTTTTAAATGCATGCCCCAGGGATAGGAGGGAGTGGTTACAGAAGGGGAGATGGAACTGTAATGATAGCAGAGGCAAGCTAAAACTGCCCTAACTTGTTGTGTGTAGTAATTACATATCTGCAATGGATCTCAACATTATATTCTCTCAGCCACACCCCCAGCTCTTATTTTTCAGGTTTCTTCCAACTTTGCTCTGAGAAGCTGTATTACTGCAGAATCATGGTCAGGTTTCTTTCCCTTAACATACAAGACCACAAAGACAGAGCATTGATAGATGGGTCAGAAGACAGTTAAATACAATCTACAGTAGTCCCCCCTTATCTTAGGTTTCATTTTCCACTGTTTTAGTTGCCCAAGGAGGCCTGGAAATAGGTGAGTAAAGAATAAAAAAGTTTTGAGACAGAAAAAACATTCACAGGTTTATTACAATAGATTGCTAAAACTGTTCTTACTATTGTTAATCGCTTACTGTGCTGAACTTATAAATTAAACGGTATCACAGGTATGTATAAAAAAAGACATCATACTATCCATGGCTTGAGAATCCGCTGGGGGGGAGTCTTAAAAAATATATATCCCTAGAATATGGGGGGAAGGCTACTGTATTTTCATGGGCGGGGGTATAATTTGTATCTTAGAAAACCCCACAAACAAACAAACAAACAAACAAAACACCACATACAACAACAAAACCTCTTAAGAGGCTGTCATCTGCATCAAGAGAAGCAGACCTCAAATCTCTGTGAGGAGCTGTGATGGAAAGTTAGAACCTGGAGAGTCAGGAGGGGAAGCCCTGCTGCACTTAAAAGAAGAGGTTAAGTAACCCCAGCATCTTATTCTTTGAGCGACTTGCTAGCACAGATCAAAGACACTGCTTTTCACTGCAAACATGTGAACCTCCCCTTCTCTGATCAAGGATGCTGTGGTTTTGATGATATTCACTTGATAAGTGAGAGCTTGGTAGTTTCACAGAAAATCGGAAGTGTTTGTAGAAACAGGTTCCCATCTATCAAAGAGCCACTGGGCAGTATGTAAAACTGAGTCCTGAACTGAAAGATCAACACAAACCTATGAAACAGCATTCCCAAACAGAATAGTATAATAATATCCAGAAGTTCATAAATAATATGTCAAAAAAAAGGAACCAAATAAATAAATAAACCAAACAAATCTATATAATCTGTTACTCTCTTTATGAGTGAGATGAATGAGAAGACTTGAGCAAGAATTATCGAGGCAATCCAAAGGATCACGTTATTTCAGTGTTTCTAAAATCTCCTTAAACATATCATTTCTTAGACTTGGGTTTTTAGAATTCTCTTTTTCTTTTTTTTTTTTGAGATGGAGTCTCACTCTGTCACCCAGACTGAGTGCACCCGGCTACTGCAGCCTCGACCTGCTGGGCTCCGGCGATCCTTCCGCCTCAGCCTTCCAGCAGCTGGAACTACAGGCGTGCACTACCACGCCCGGCTAGTTTTTTGATTTATTGTAGAGATGAGGTCTCGCCAAGTTGTTCAGGTGGTTCTCGAACCCACGGGCTCAGGCAATCCCCTCACCTCAGCCTCCCAAAGTGCGGGATTACAGGCTGAGCCACCAAGCCCGGCTGAATTCTCTTTTTTCAACTCAAAATTCATTCCCCAAGACGGTTTGCATCTTACCACTTGACCGGATATTGATGAATGGGTAGTTGGGCATCACCAGTTTGTTGAAATTAAATTTATAAGTAAACCTTTTCCCTTTTGTTTTATGAAGGATCCTCTTGTTGTAATAGTATCTGTAAGAAAACAGCAATGCATGTCAATTTATCTTGTAACTATTGACAGCTTTTGATATCCCTATGTAACCACTAGGACCAAAAATTTTTGCTATAAATATTACTTATAAATATCACTATCATTCTTTTACAGCCTGGCCCTCTTGGTTGGAGGTAGGAAACCTAAGAGCTTACTTTTCTCATTTAGTTATCAACTGAGCTCTAATCTTTTACTAGAGCTGTACAAAGACAACTTCACTTTGAGATTCTGAATACCTATCCTAGCCCCAACCATTTTTCTTCTCCATCTTTCTACAATTTCAACTCTATAGTTCATTTCCTTCCTGTTCTATTACATGTCACTAACTGCCTAGTTTTTCTTTCTGTCTTGCCCAGGTGGGACACTTAGACTTGATGTGGTTAGTCTGGATGCCTAAGATCAAGGCATAGACAAAGGAATGCAGAACTTTTTTACGGCAGCAGGTCAAACAATGGCATGCACTGATCTAGAAAACAGCAGCCAGCATGGCCCGCTTCACCTTCAAAGACTCAAAGGGATGTGAGATGCTCCAGCATAGCCATTGCACAGTTTTTTACATTCAGGGTCACTAAGAATAAAGAAAGGCAGAGAACTTCAATGTACTTGGAACCTTTGGCCTTATATCTATCCAGTAGCACAGGTCATAAACTGCCTTCTGGCCCCTTGAGGGCTAAAGGGTTATGAAATGTAAAGACTGTCAAGGGGAAAAAGAGAACCCGAGAAAGCATATAGTGAACAATCTTTAGACATGTTGGCGCAACCTATGAACTGACAACTGAGTTCCTGAAGAGACAGGCCAGTACCATTCAGGGAGCCTTCCTCCTGTGAGCTTGCTTTACTCTTTTCTAGTTTCTTCCAAGAAAGCCCAAAGAGAAATTCTAATAGCTCCCTGATAGAGAATCCAAATGAATCCTTTGGATTATAAAATGAGCTCCAATCCATGTTTCACTATACACCTTCGCCCACCATAGAGCAGACTCGGCTGTCTGTCAGGATCCAGTGCCAGCCACACTGGAATTCCCTCCTACATATAACCAAAGATATGCCTTTTCTCCTCCTGTGCCTGTGCTACTCAGATTCAACAGCTCTTCTACTCCCACTTTAAAGCCACACATTATTCACTAAGATAGTGTAGTCTCTTATCATCTGATACCCCTTTTTATCTAACATTACCAAACTGCTTTGTCTCCTAATCTGTTAACACCACAGATTTGGGAATCCCTTCCCTTACCTTAGGGCCCGGCTCAGCTTGTCATAATTCATCTGTGGTTTGCATTTCCTGCGGCCCCAGAGGCGGGCCACCTCATCTGGATCCTTGATGACAAACTCCCCATACTCTCCCTGCTGCCAGGCGATGACATGGCGGAACTCTTCCTTCTGCAGCAACTCCAGGATGAAGTGCCACAGCTGGATCTGCCGGGAGCCTGGGGATGACTCCGTTTTGTAGGCCCAATCAGGAAACTGATACCCTTTTTAACACAAAAAGGGTAAGATCAAGGTAGTTAGGAGCTAGGTACATGAGGGGAGACCCAGAATTATTTTTTGGAGGGCTGACCCTTTATAGTACAGGCTCCCCTCACTAGGTAAGTGTTCTAAGAACCCATTGACATCAGTGTATCAGTTAGCATTGTTATAAGAGGCTTAGCTGGCTTCAGTTAAGTTTTTTTGGAAAGTCTTTCAACACATTTGACAATTTCGTGACGGTTGATTTACGAGCACACCTGCCCACACCATGCTGAGTGTTCAGCAATTTTTTTGTTTGTTTGTTTAACCAAAAACAGCATGACCTCTGTGCCTTACTCTCCCTATTGAGTGAATTGTTTTCCTGATGAAAAAAGTCTTCAGAGGGGAACATTTTGCTGATGTGGAAGTGGGAAAAACAAAAAAATAGCAGAAGCACTAAAAGGCATCATAATTGCCAAGCTCAAAAACTGTTTTGAGCAGTGGAAAAAAGCATCTTGACAGGTATATTGCATCAAATGGAGTACTTTGAAGGTAACTGAAGTTTAAACACGTAAGAATAAATATACAACATTTTATAAATAAATTCCGGGTTTTTTTGGGGTCCCCCCTCATACCTACTAGCACCCTCAACTACTCATTCCACTGCTCAGGATCTCTAGAGTGTTCTGCACACATGCCATAAACACCCTTTCAGTCAGCTAGGACTAACCATAACAGGGAGAGGAAAGCACAGAAGTTAACTATTCTTGTGGCAACCATTAAATCTGATAGAGTTGGACAGCAGCACCCAGGTGTCCTAATCTCTTATCCTTTCATACATTACTAAATCTCACACCCAGTTTCTATGAGGGCATGAAAGTGCCAAAGGGAACAAGCAGGAAAGATAAACTAATGTAGGAAAATACAGCTAAAAACCCTCTACCCCCAAGGTTGGAACTGTGTCTGTAGCAGGAAAGTGACTCTAACACTTGGGATACGGGTGTGGTGACCAGACATGTTAAATATGCATCCATAGGAAACAAGCCTACGACTGTCCTAGCAGTATCCACCCAGTCAAGAGGCTGTCAGTTATGGTCTGACATTTGTGAACAGAGCCCAAGTGAGGAGAACAGGAACCACTGAGGGACATTCCAGGCACATTAGAGACAATTAGCTTCTGCTCACCTCCACCTCCTTCTGGCTTTTCCACGATGCTACAACCTGCTTTCATTTTCGCCCTCCTGCTGAGAGACACAAGCCACACAATTACTTTTAAATCCTATTTATTTATTATCCTCCCAAGGTTTTCAGGCACAGCCTTTTCCCAGGGAAAACTTCATTTTTCCTGTCTTTCCTTCCTTATGCAATCCTCTTTCTTTCAAATATGTCACCTCCAAACTGCTAATCCCCAAGTCATCAAATGATGGGCCTCAGGTCATCAGCTTCAAAAGTCATAATTATCTCTCACCTGACTTTAAACCACAAAGCGTAAACACTGTTTTAAATATTTGCTTTCTTCCTCCGACCAATCCTTCAGATGGAAAAAAAAAAAGAAAAAAAAAGAAAAGAAAAGGTGCTGTGAAACGGGTCCAAAAATTCAGCCAAAACAAGCTAAACAGTTTGTCTTCTATTACTAGACAAGCCCAGATGCCAAGATACACAAGCCTGAGTTCACCCAGATGTACCAGTTTAAAGAAGGGTGAAAAAAATCCAAATTCATCTGATTCCTACTCAAGAATGAACATCTGATTTTGATTTATTTTACTGAATTATGTGGATGGGAGAAAAAAAGCCCTCCCATCAGAAACTGCCCCCTCCTCCTTGGAAAATAACCTGGGATACAGGAAGTAAACATACCATATGTATGATCACTCCACACTCCCAAAGGCTTTTTTTTCTGGGAAAACTTTACATTTTCCTCCATTAATAATAAAGAAAAAAAGCGCAGGCATTTTTGAAGACCTTCTAGCCAATGAGTGGAGGGAGTCTTGCTGTGATCTGAATTCATTCTATCCTCAATAAATTTCCAGTTCCTAGCAGCAAGCAGCTTTGTGTCAGTCAATCCTTATCAAAAAGGAGGGAGGGGTGAAACTGCCAGAGGGACATGGGGGCTGGAGAGGGCAGATATACCCTCATTGTTTCGCAGGGTGGATGACAGGCCCTTAGCACCCACATTAGCAGGACGGCCCCGGGGTGGAGGGCAAATTC
Source organism: Carlito syrichta (assembly GCF_000164805.1). Taxonomy (NCBI): domain Eukaryota; kingdom Metazoa; phylum Chordata; class Mammalia; order Primates; family Tarsiidae; genus Carlito; species Carlito syrichta. The sequence continues at coordinate 102,545 of NW_007249732.1, read as the reverse complement.
CTAATCCCAAAAATTTCATCTAAACTAGGATTCCTCTAGATTCTTTGAATTTTTTTTCCCCCCTCATCATACACATTAAGGATATCGGCAAGTTTCAGTCTACCGGGGCCGAGGACAAGACAAATACCCCCAGGAAGGAGAAAACAGACACAGAACACAGACACACACGAGGTATACAATAAGGCACCAGGGCTGAGGCAGGAGCTTCCTCTCCTATCCAAGTGACAATGGGGGAGGAAAAACACGAATTTCCCCACTGCTCCAGGAAGCTGCCCTGAACTATCCCTCCTAGAATGCGCGCTGTCGGGTCGCGGGGCCTTTGCGCTGCCGCAGGAACGCCCTTCAACCAGCACGGCTTGGGGTCCCAACCCCTCGGCAACGACGACCCGACCGGGAAGCCCCCTCTTGACGATCCAGCTAGCCAACTTTCCCCACAAAAGCCCCCTTCCCAGGATCCCGGAGGCGCCTATGCACGCCTTTCGCAAATTCACTCCGGGGACACAGCGTCCAAGCAGGACCGCTCGTCTCAATTCTGCAAAGCCAGGCCCCTGTCCTCACTCGGATCGCGACCACTCCCCGAACAAGTGAGGCATGCACAGTTGGGAGATGCGGGTTTCCCAGAGTGGCTCCCGGTCCAGCTCCCGCAGCCTCCTAGCTACTCGCCTCCCGGTCAGGCTCCCCCTACCCCGTGGCCTCGGCGCACGAACGCCGCCC
>NW_007249732.1:98887-101544 GCF_000164805.1 Carlito syrichta | reverse complement strand
CTCTCCCCGGCGCGGTCGGTCTTCGGTCCGGTCTCCTCCGCGGCGTCTCCGGCTCCTCCTCATCCACCCCAGCAGGAAGTGACCTCCTCGGCTGCTTTCGTCACTTCCATCCTCGGCGGCGGGGGCGGGAAGGAGGAGGCGCCCTGTCGCCGGCTCCTAGCCTCACCTCGCCGCACCCAGCCGCGTCTCCCTTTCCTTTCTCCTTTCGGCAGACGCCGACTTCCGCCCGCGTCCGCCCCTGCGCGCTCCTCCCGCCGTGCGCCCCGCGCATCCGCCCCGGCACGGCGCGCGCACGTCACGCTTCGCGCACGACACGCTGCGGGCACGTTACGTGCGCCCGCGCCGGGCGGGCGGCCGTGCTGGCGGCAGGGTCGGGGTCCGCACAGCTCAGAGGTCCGACGCAGCGCGAGGGAGCACTGGGAGCTGCGTTCTGCCCTTGCCAGTCCAGCGCTGTGCGGCAAAGCCAGGTCGGCTCGGAGGGCCGTGCTGCTGCTCTTACCCCCCACCCCCGCCGCGGAAGGGGGCCTCGCACACCCCACAGAGAAGGGCCCAGGAGCCGGGGGAAGCCTCCCCCACGCCTTAGGGAGGAGGCCCTGCTTTTCCAGAAAGGGGCCCTGCGACCTCCCGCAGAAGTAGCCCCCACGATGGCGGAGAGGCCCGCGGGCTCCAGACGCAGTTCTCCGCCCTCCAGAAGAGGGCCTTTCTGCGTGCGTGAACGAGAAGCAACGGTGCTGTCTTTGCAGCGCGTTACCTGGGCATTTCCTCCCTGTAAAGATCCAGGGGTGTGACCACGTCCCCGCTTGTCCTCGCTCCTCTGCTTTTAGTCTTACTTTGCCCCAGTATCAGCAACTTGCAGGTCTTCTCCTTCAGTCATTAAAACACATGTCCCCCTCCCCTTTTTAAAAAATTTTAACCTTTTGTATCTGCTCGAATAATTATAAACATGTTCAGAGCATGTTTTTTTTCCCCTTTAAGTCTCATGAATGATAAAGGATCTCAAGCATTTCCGCTTTATCTCCAACCCCAGCCCCTGGTAAATCTGAGTGGTGCCCGGGCCTGGTTTCACTTCAAAGGCAGAAGAAAGGGAGGAGCAGGAATCGGTTAAGGTTAAATAAATTAGAATAGAAAATAAGACTGTAGGGGAGGTGTAGAAGAGAGGTGGACTTGAAGAACTGAAGATCGGTTTTTGATCAAATGTACCATTGTTGTTAACCACCATTTCATCATGTCTGCCACACAGAACATGGACATAGCAACATGAGTTGTTTTTAAAAAGTTGGCTTCCAGCCGGACTCGGTGGCTCAGCCTGTAGTCCCGTCGCTTTGGGAGGCTGAGGTGAGTGAATTGCCTGAGCCCGCGAATTCGAGAGCCGCCTGGGCAACTTGGTGAGACCTCATCTCTACAATAAATCAAAAAAATTAGCCAGGTGTGGTAGCGCACGCCTGTAGTTCCAGCTACTTGGAAGGCTGAGGCGGAAGGATCGCCGGAGCCCAGCAGGTGGAGGCTGCAGTGGCCGGGAGCGGTCACTGCACTCCAGTCTGGGTGACAGTGACTCCAACTCAAAAAAAAAAAAAAGTTGGCTTCCAGTTTGGGATATGCTACTAGTCATTCTGTAACTGTTCATAAACTAACAAGTAAATGGCTCCCATCTGGCCTAAAGTTACCTTACCTATTTTTTTCAAAAGGATAATAGCATTGGTGATGTCAGGTCTTTTCTAGTTAGAAAATCCTACTATGCAGGTGAATAAAATAAGGAGCAGAATTAAAGCGCCATAGAGAGGATTACTGATCTCTGGTTAACTCTTTGAACATAGGAACTATCTATGTGTTCCTTGTATCTTCTGCATACTACCTAGAACAATGTCTTACACGTATATGTTGGATATGGGGTTGAACATTCTTTTAAAATACTGAGGTAAGCTGGGCTTGGTGGCTCAGCCTGTAACCCCGCGCCTTTGGGAGGCTCAGGTGAGTGGATTGCCTGAGCCCGCGAGTTCGAGACCCGCCTGGGCAACTTGGCGAGACCTTATCTCTACAATAAATCAAAAAACCACCTGGGCATGGTAGTGCGTGCCTGTAATTCCGCCTACTCAGAAGGCTGAGGCAGAAGGCTCGCCGGAGCCCAGTGGGTCGAGGCTGCGGTGGCTGGGAGCGGCCACTGCACTTCAGTCTGGGCCACAGAGTGAGATCCCAACTCAAATAAAAAAAAAATTACTGAGGTATACCTAAATGATGAAACTGTTTTTAGGTCCTCGTGTCTACATCTACTAGTACTAGGTTATGACCTTGCTTAAGTGACTTAATTTCTCTATGTCAGTTCATCTGTGTGGACATAATAACTATAGTATCTATTCACGTGATGCCTGTATTAGATGTGTTAATACATATTAGAATAGTCTGAACAGAGAATAGTACACTTAAATATGGCAGATGGGCCGGGCTCGGTGGCTCAGCCTGTAATCCCTCGCTTTGGGAGGCCGAGGTGAGTGAATTACCTGAGCCCACAGGTTCAAGACCCGCCTGGGCAACTTGGCGAGACCACATCTCTACAATAAAAAAAAATTAGCCGGGCGTGCTAGCGCATGCCTGTAGTTCCAGCTACTAGGAAGGCTGAGGCGGAAGGATCGCTGGAGCCCAGCAGGTCGAGGCTGCGGTGG
>NW_007249732.1:91608-98867 GCF_000164805.1 Carlito syrichta | reverse complement strand
GTGACACTCCAACTCAAAAAAAAAAAAAAAAAAAAAGAAATATGGCAGATGAATACATGTTGGCCAAAATAATCATAAAAATCCTTATTATAAGAATCCTAAGAATCAAATGTTCATACCACCAGAGCAAATCTTAGTAATTGTTTCAACCTAGAAACCAGGGTGATCAGGAACGAGTGGTTTCTTTGGAAAGTCTGAAGTTGCTCATCTTTGGCTCATAGCCCAAATGGTCATGGTTAAAGCCAGCATTGTCAGCTCCAAGGATTGAATGTTCTACAAAGGGCCAGGAACCAGAGTATATGTATATGTGTGTGTGTGTGTATATTTTTTTTAGTTGGAGTCTCACTCTGTCACCTAGACTGGAGTGCAGTGGCATACTCATGGCCACCCCAGCTTCGACCTCCTGGGCTCTGGTGATCCTTCTCCTCAGCCTTCCAAGTAGCTGGAACTACACGTGTGATACCATACTCAGCTAATTTTTTTTTTTTTTGTAGAGATGAGGTCTTGTCAAGGTGCCCGGGCTGGTCTTGAATCCGCGGGCTCAGGCGATCCACTCACTTCGGCCTCCCAAAGTGCAAAGCTGAGTCACCAAGCCTGGCCTCTTAATGCGTATTTTTTACCCAGTCCAGACTCATAGTTGTTTCTTTGCTGCTGCTTCTCTGACTAATTAAGATCACAAAGGATGACGTGAGTAAACTCAATTAACAGAGATAAACAGGTCTTCTACCTTACTGGAGTCTGAATTGGTATGCTGAGAAATGTTTATATTGCAGCAGAACTCAACAGAGTTTTTACATTAAGAATCTAATCACTGGCATGAAATTCAGCAGGTGAATTTGGGTTTGATGAAGCAGACTGGAAATTCCCTAACAATTAGTGGGTTCAGATGAATGAACTGTGTGCTGGGGTCCTCTCCAGTGGTGGCAGAATCTAGGGAGATTGAGGTGGCTAGGGATTTCTTGCCCAGAGCACCCGAGTTCCCTATCCACTATTTCCTTCGCCAGAGCACTGCTGCCTTCTCCATCTGCTGCAAACAGGCTTTCACAACTTAGAGATTCTTTGTGTTCCTGAAATAGGGAGAGCATGAGCTTTCTGAAAGCATGGGGGTGGAAACACTCAGACACTTAGCACAGGAGTTAAGACAGGTTTTATTCTCTCTTGAGTTTCCTCTTGCTCAAACCCTCTTTGTCCACTGACACTACCCTCCTACCCTTTCCACCCATCTTCATAATTTTTTCATATGTCTAGGATAAGTTTCTGTTCTAAATTTCACACTGTCAACCCCACTGTCACTACAACACAGCTATTCTACTGCTTCTTAAAAAAACCAATCTGAAATCTTATTTTTCTTCCAAAAAACCCTTTCTGGTTTGGGGTGTGGGGGGGGGGGGTATGGGTGTGTGTGCGAGTTTCTTCCCTGGCATGTGCTGATTTATTGCTCCCATTTTCCTTTATGCATTTATATTTTCCACATCCTAAACGAACTTGGACATGTATATAATATAAATGCCTTCCTCTATCCTCTTGTAGTAGATTACTGTCTCATTCTACCATCTCTATGTCTTATATATATTTGTTCTTCCTAGTGTGTTTGCCTTAGATTACAGTGCCTTAGAGGTTACAGCCACAGTCAGTAGGCCCCCACGATACCCAGAGCTGTTCCATGTCATCATTTGAAATGTTTAATGATGCTTTCCTCTGCTATCACATGTGCTGATGAAAGGTCTCCTTTAAGTTTCCCAGTAAAAGGCTGGTGACCTCTTTCCCCTAAAATTTGTTCTCACTAAACTTGGATTCAGATGACCTGAGTGGCAGCCTTAGTCTGCCCTTTGCTAACTCTGTTCTCTGACAAGCTGCTAACCTCTGCATTCTAGCCTCCTCATCTCTTCAAGGAGACGCTGTTGATGTCCTTGATGAGAACAGAGTGTGATAGCAACTGTGGAGCATTTGTAAACTATGAAGCTCTTTACAAAGTTCAAGGCTAATGATTACTGTTGCTACTATCCCAGACCCCACACCTTTTTGGTGTCAGCAACTCAAACTGTACAACAGATATCACCTAATTTCACAAACTCTGAGTGGATTTAATATTTCAAACTCAGGTAGGAATCTATTGAAGAAGAATTTTGCCCTGAGAATTACGATTCTTGAGTTCCTTGTCTAGGCACTATTTTATGAGGTCTGGCTTGAGGTAGTACATTATAATCATTCAGAACCTCAATCTCTCCATTTATAAAGTGACCATGATAAGAATTTCCAGAAAGGAGAATAGTATAGCATGAAAACATTATTGATGTTAATGAAAAACTGAAAGGCATATATGAAATAGACTTATTTCCTCTCTTTGTGATTCAGTTTCCCAATCAGTAAAGTGAAGATAAATTATTACAATAAACTTTGACTAAATAATATTTGCATTTTACCACATTGGACTTGAGTACTTCATAAGACCTTGTGTTTTGGTTTATTTTTCCCATCAACCCAAGATTGTTGTGAGGATAGAGGAATTAATATCAGTAACATGATTGGGGATCCCCAGATTAAAGGTTAAATGAGTCCAAAGCAGAAGTAACTTTACCCAAAGTTACAGCTCAGCCAGAAGTCTCAGAAAGCCTGGCTGTTTATTTAGCAGAGACTTGGGCACTCAAGGACTCTCCCCAATTCCACGTCCATCTCAGTCCACAAATACCCCTTCCTCTCATTTCCCTTTTTTAGGTCTTGGTTCCCCTCTCTCTAATCAGCACAGTGGAGAGGGTAGTGAGAGATCACAAAGGAACAGAACTGGAAAACAGGATTAACATGAGGAAATAGCAACTTAAGTTATTTTGGCTTTTTTTCCCCCCTGACAACCCAGAGGAAAGATTCCCCTAACCAAATGCTGGATTGCCAGAATCTGTATGTTTCTGAAGGCTCACTTCTTCAGGAAGCTTGCTGAAGTTAACTGGGGCAGAGGGCTAGTTTCTTCTGGCCTTAATTTATCTAGGATGTGTTTTTCAAGACCCAGCGTTTGTTCCACTCTTACACTACTTCAAACCTGGACCTGCTTACCACATGAACCTTTTTGCTTCTTTTGTATTTATTCACTGTTCATATCTGACTCTCACTGTATTCTCTTTATGACTGTCCATATCATTTGTTGTCCAAGAGGGCAGAGACTGTGTCTATCTACTTCACATTATATAATGGCCAATAAAAATGATAGTCACTGTCATGGAGACATGGGGATTATAGTCTAAAAGATGCCAGTAATGGTTGTAGTGAACAACGGAGCGAAGCTTCAAATTAAGTTAATTAAGACTATCACCTTAACAATACTTTAGAAGACCTTTGATTTTATAATTACACATGTATTTATGGACTTGTGGTCTCTTAGAGGTGGAATGAATGTCGGAAGTCATCTGTCCTATCTCTCATTCAGCGCCACCAGCTTCTCCTTGAAGCCTTACAATCACTTCTGTGCCCAACAACCTAATCAATGTTTATCATTGTAAAAAATATTATACCTACAAAAGAATATATAAAAATGTTTGTGGATTAGTTGAAAAACAAGAATAGGCCGGGCTCGGTGGCTTAGCATGTAATCCTGCGCTTTGGGAGGCCGAGGTGAGTGAATTGCCTGAGCCTGCGGGTTCGAGATTCCCCTGGGCAACTTGGCGAGACCTCATCTCTACAATAAATCAAAAAATTAGCTGGGCGTGGTAGCGCGTGCCTGTAGTTCCAGCTACTTGGAAGGCTGAGGCAGAAGGATCGCTGGAGCCCAGCAGGTCGAGGCTGCGGTGGCAGGAGCAGCCACTGCACTCCAATCTGGGCGACTGAGTGAGATTCCAACTCAAAAAAAAAAAAAAAAAGAATAAAAAGAAAACACTTAAGTATCTACCAGGCAAGGAATAGAGATTACCATACCCAGATGTCTTATTTTGTCCCTCCCCCAATTTCATCCAAGTTCAATGCTTAGGTCGCCCTAATTGTAGAAATTTCTTCCTTTTGTGGAGCTGAAATATGTTTCATGGACACTTCTAGACACGACTCCTAATTCTGGGTGCTGCGGCTATGTATTTAAATCGAATGTTTCTTCCATGTGACAACACATCAGCTATTTGAAGACAGGTATTATGCCAGAGTTGCCAAAAGAAACATCCTTAGTCCCTTTTTTCTTCCAACATGGCTTCCCTAACCAAACACAGTCCTTTGTAGACCTGGTCAGACCAGCAAAGTATAAAGTGATTTGGACACTTTTTTTTTTTTTTTTAAGGGATGGCCTGTTTCAGAGTCCATAGTACACTGCCGAGTTGGTAGTCAAAATCCTCATGGCTTTCTTATAAGGACTATTAATCCAAGTCTCTTCTGTTAAGTAGTTTTTAAACTCAAATGCCAGACTTTACATTAATTACATTAATTCTTTCCAATTTTATTTTGTTGGTTTTGGTCTGTTGTTCATTCCAGCCTGTCTATATCATTTTGATTTACTAGAATGTATTATTGCATAACTTGATAGACTACTTGTAGCAAGCATGAAAACAACTTCTGCAGAATACATTAAAACACCAGTGTTAAACCGTACTAAACAAATATTTTCAAAATGGTTCAAAAGTCACTGCAGGATCTTGCAGTCATTAAACCTTTGTCTTGTCAGTTATTATACCTTTGATCTATGGGATGCCAGTTGGTAGTGTTGCAGGTAATGCGATTCCAAATAGCAGAGTGCTTAGTGCATGAGACTCTGGCAGAGAGTTAAAGCCACTGTGGAAAGCAGAGAACTTCAAAGTGAAGCTAGTCATTATGTTGGCAGCGGGGAGAGGGGAGTGGGAGTTCACGTACAGTAGTTGGACATCGTAAGGAACTGGGAATCTATCATATTTTGGCATCAATGCAGAAGGCGGAACTTCTAGATACATGTATTGCCAGGATATTTTTCTCTCAACAATAGATTATTGTAATGGGCTTGACTAATGTACTTGCAGTAATGTGGAAGACTGGGTTCATTTGCACAATTTAAAAAAAAATCACCGTCATTATAGTAACAGGTCTTGATTTTGCAAAAATCTGGGCTGCCAATGTTTTACACTAAGGAAAGAAGAAAAACTCAGAACTTGTAAGGAAAATATCAGAGCGTTCATCTCCTTCTCCAGGCTGTTAGAAAAGCACCCGGGGCACAGAGAACAGGCCTGCAGAAGCATGAACACACACAAGTGCCATCTTGTTTGGCCTCCCCATAATGCAGATGTTGGTTACAAACCAAGTCCTCTCCTGCCCCTGCATGCCAGCCTAATCCAGAACAGTGCCAGTTTCTCTTATGTTTCTCGCAGAAAATATTTTACCCTGAGACTGCCCCTGAAGCCCTGAAACACAAATGGAACTGAATGTGTTAATTGAACCTCATTATCTGAACCATGTGAGGGAGAACATGGGTCCCGTGGGTCTGAAATCGGGCGAGAGAAGAGTCAACTCAGTTACACAGTTTGTCTCATGGTGCCAAAATACACCGCCTCTGGGAAGCCAGGTACTTGTGGCAACTTTGGTTTTTTGCCTCCTCTCCTTCTCATTTACTCTGTGGAACTTGCACCTTTCCTGCCTGAATCCTCTCACCTTGGTGCAGAGAGAGAAGTAGGAATTTGATGCAAATCCCTAGAGCATCTCTTGCGAGGGGGGCGGGGGCTGGGGGATGGCCAAAATTTGGGGAACCACTACCCAAATCAGTCACTTGCCCTCACAACTAATACTGTTCATTAGTTAGGTGCTTGGTTCTTCCCTATTCTGTAGAACATGGAAGGTCAGATACATGGGTTTTGTGGAGAAAAGTGTCACATGCTGGAATCCCAGCAGTACTTTGTGTGGATTTGTGATAAGCTTCCTGCAAGTCCACAGAGCCAAAATCAAACACCGTTTCCAAAAGTGCAATCTTATGGTTACCCATATATCTTTATTTCATGGTTGAAACTGCTGTGAGCATAGCTGAGCGTTATGGGCATATTGGCCAAGTTCACTATGATTGTTCTTTATTAGAATAGAAATGATATAAATGCCTGCTGACATCTACCTTTGCAAGTATCAACAGAACAGAATAGATGCCCAGTTCTGGAAGACATTTTTCTAGACAGCATAATAACTTCTTAGATCTGAATAATATTTTTAAAGCATTTTAAAAAGTTTAATTGTTAATTCATCTATTATTTATTTATTCATTTCACAAAAATGTATGCAGTGGCTGCTATATGCCATTCTCTATGCCAGATTTGGGGAGACAAAGTTCACAGAGTCAGGTCTCCTCTGACCGTAACAACACTTCCATTAGCAATGCTCCCTACAATTATTTAAAGGTGTGAACCACAGACTATAAAAACCAGACACATGAACAGAGTGTCATGCTGTAATCAATTATAATACAAACAGGTTCCTCTAGTTCATTAAATTCTGTTGGTTCATTCCTCCAATAGATGTTGGTTGAGCACCTACTATGAGCCAGGCACTGCACGTCACTAGGGATACACAGATTGAAATACTGGAGTTCACTTCAAAGAGTTCCTGGGAAAGGTAGACACAGAAGCAGACAACTGTGACACAATGTGAGAGCGGAGTGCAACAGAGAGTGTGGCAACCTACTCAGCAGTCATTCTCAACCCTTTCTGGCTTCCAGAACCCTCTTCCCATTACAAAGGTGAGAATGCTTTCCTGGCTTTCCTTTTCACCTGAAAGAAGAGATTCCCAGAGAAGAACTCTTATCCCTGAATTTCCTTCTGTTATGGGCTGAATTTTGCTCCCTTGAAATTCATATGTTCAAGTCCTAATTCCCAGTACTCAGGATATGACTGTATTTGGAGATAAGGTCTTTAAAGAGGCAATTAGGTTAAAATAAGGCCATTAGCTGGGCTCGGTGGCTCAGCCTATAATCCCACACTTTGGGAGGCTGAGGTGAGTGGATTGCCGAGCCCGCAGGTTCAAGACCCGCCTGGGCAATTTGGCGAGACCTCATCTCTACAATAATTCAAAAAATTAGCCAGTCGTGGTAGCACGTGCCTGTAGTTCCAGCTACTTGGAAGGCGGAGGTGGAAGGATGGCCGGAACCCAGCAGGTCGAGGCTGCTCTGGCTGGGAGCGGGCACTGCACTCTGGTCTGGTCATTTTACTGATACTCCGACTCAAAAAAAAAAAAAAAGAAGAATTTCCTTCTTATTTATGGCTGAATAGCATTCCATTGTGTATATACATATACATATATATATATAATATTTTCTATATTGATTCTCTATTGATAAACATTTA
>NW_007249732.1:86028-91588 GCF_000164805.1 Carlito syrichta | reverse complement strand
AAAAAAAAAAAAAAAAAAAAAAAAAAAAAAAAGAATCCTGACATCACTAAGCCAACACTGTAACCGTGCACTTCCAGACTTGAGAGGAAACAGTAAACCCCTATTGTTTCGACTGCTTGAGGTGTGAGAGTTCTGTTACTCACATCCTAATTGATACGTGCAAGGGTAGAAGCATTGTCGTGGTGCAGGGAAACCAAGAAGAGGTATTTAGGTGACTGCTGAGCCTCAGTCTTTAAAGATATGCAGAAATTAAATAAAGGACTGAACAAAGGATATTTCGTGCAGAGAGGACAATAACAAAACCAGAGCCACTAGATATGTGGGAGAAATTTAGTTACAAGTCTTTGGTGTTGTAGGAGTCCAAGTGTGGAGCCGCGAGTGGCAGGACATGTGGCTGTGGAGGTTGGCGGGGTTGGGTAGTGGAGTGAGGCCTCAGTGGCCACTAAGGAGCTGGGACTTCTTTCCTGTTGGCTTGGTCAGAATGATGTGAGTGGAGGATAAGTTGAAGGGGTCAAAACTGGAGGCAGATTTCAATCGGGAATTGTTTGAGAGATCAAGAGAGAAGAAGGAACAGAATTAAGGCAGCAGAATAGAGATGGTGAGGAACAATCCATACCAGAATATTCAAGAGGCATACTTGGAAGACGCTGCACATCAACGTTATTGTGTTGTATGGTAATTAGGTATCAAAGGGAAATGACTGTAATTTATAATGTAGCAGAGAACAGAAAATTGAACTTTATCCTGACTGCCAAACTATTTTTATAGTTTTCAATGAAATATCCCTGTCTTCTTCAGCAGAGTTTACTAGCCATAAACTAACCTTTTCTTGATGACTCATGGTCATCATTATGAGAAAGGGAGGCGTCATTGTGGACAGGAAAGAAAAAGGCCCCGTGTTACATGTCATGTGATCTCCACCACTTGCTAACCTGTGTGGCCATGGAGAAGTCACTAAGCCTCTCTGAGTATGTGTTTTGTTCTTGGATGCCTACTGCACAGGCTTTCTGTGAGATGATGTGTGGACAAGTGCTTGGTAAAGCACCAGGCAGCATCCCGTGACGTATTAGAACACATTTCTAAGTGGGGTAATACATGACACAATGCCTGTCTATTTTTGAGTCCTGCTGTCTTTTTCTAAGCGGTTCTTTCCTGTTCATTTGCTCTCAAAACACTTCCCTCTCTAGAAGGCCTTTCACCCATACCCCACCTCGCTCTTCAAGCGCCATGGACTGGGAAGCCAGAGGTCAAACCTCTTAAATATTTAGTCCAATGTAACCCAGGAAGGCTCTGTGCAGAGGCCTAAGGACCTGGCTTTAGTTCAATTTGAGTCAGTTATTTTTGGTGCTTAAAGGCCTTTTTCACTTCTGGATTTGATGCTACATTCCACAGAACTGAGGTTGTCAGAGCTTTAACTTCTAGTTAAATGGTGTAACTACGATACTTTTATATTGCCAGATGAGCTGTTCAGTTTTCACTCTTCCTACCTAGTTCTCTTTTATCTCTTTGTGGCCAGTTTTCTATGATATCACATACAGATTTGTCATTACCACCGACCCCCACACCATGACACACATTAAGACAGAAACCTTGACCATAACTTTCCAACAGAGGAGATTGCTTATATTTCTTCCTTTATGGATTTAGGGTCCCTGAATTTCCTCCTTCCTTCTCCTGCCACCTAAAGGAGTCTTTGACAGCAGGTTGAGGGACTTCCAGCCCTCCAACTAACTGTGAGAGCCTGAGATATAAGGCCTGGACATAAGGATATGAATAATTCATCTACATAGTAGAAGATCATTGCATGAGTAGATGGATAGCATCGTGCTTAAAGCCTGGACTTTTGATTTGGACCACTTGAGTTTGGGTGTATCGTACGTCTCTCTGGGTTTCAGTTTTCTCATCTGTAAAACAAGAGTAATACCTTCTTGCAAGGAGTCAATGTATATAAAGCACTTAACTCAGACCCTGACTCAAAGTAAGTGTCCCTTAAGTGGAAGGTGATCATGTTGGTTACAGAAACCAGTCCTGGGAGGTAGTAAGGCTAAGAGGAAAAGGGTCTGGATTCCTTAGGACAAAAGACAGGAATTGCAGCTGGGCTTGGTGGCTCAGCCTGTAATCCCAGCACTTTGGGAGGCCAAGGCGTGTGGATTGCCTGAGCCTGCGGGTTCGAGATCCACCCGGGCAACTTGGCGAGACCTTATCTCTACAATAAATAAAAAATTAGCTGGGCGTGGTAGTTCTGGCTACTTGGAAGGCTGAGGCGGAAGGATTGCTGGAGCCCAACAGGTTGAGGCTGCGGTGGTTGGGAGTGTGCCACTGCACTCCAGTCTGGGCGACAGAGTGAGACTCCAACCTCAAAATAAAAAAGACAGGAATTGCTAGGCAATGGGGAGTAGGGATCTTCTAGTACATCCTAGAAGAGAGTTAGGAGTTTGGTGTTTGCTCTAGACAGCAAGCTGGATTTTGAATCCTGGGATCTGATCAGACCAAGCTAGGTTTGGGGTGTAGAGAAGGGAGCTATCTGGGAGGCTGAGGTGTTGGCTACCTTCTTCGCAGACCTCAGTTGCAGAAACAAGCAACGTTCATGTTCTAGACATGATAAGAAAATTGCTTGAGATAGAACACAAGCCTTCGCCCAGGAGGCAGGAGGGGGATGATTAGGAAGTGGAGGGAGGGAAACGATAATTATTAATAATAGAGAGAGGCCTGCACTCTTAGGGCCTGTGTCTTTCTCAGAATCTCTGGACCTCTGGTAGGAGTCCTTGGTCTCAAGACCACATCTGCAGTTCTTCCCAGTCCCATCTGCATCCCCAGCTCCCACTGCATCTCCTGCCTCCACAATGATCACAACAACAATCGGAGTAGCTTCCATTTGTTAAGTGCCTCTGATGTGCCAGGCACTGTATGGACCGCTTTCCATGCATTTTCTCTTCTGACCCTCCTGGAAACACTAATAGGAAGTGTGCACTTTACAGATGAAGAAACTGTGAAACTAAGACAGAGCTGGAAGCAGGATGAGAGAGATTTAGTAACTGGCCCCATGTATTCTTCAACATTCACAAGTAGCAGAACCAGGAAGGGCCCAGGCTGCTTGACACTGAGTTGTGTGTTGACCTTCATCTATAGGGGCTTCAGCTTTGTGGAAAGTATTGCATGCAGGACCAGCTACATAATTTGTGGGACCCAGTGCAAAATAAAAATGTAAGGGTCCTTGTTTAAAAATTAAAATGTCTAGATGGCAACAGCAAGCACAGTTCTGAGAATAGGACCCTGTATGACTGTATAAGTTATCGAGCCTGATTGTGTGGATCACTTCAGAGACAAAGGAGGATCAGACCCCCTGGACGTCAATGCTGTCCGCAGCCCCTGTGTATCCTTGCGGTCTCACCATCTTCCCTCTCCTTCCTTCTGGTAAATCTCTCAGTACCCTAATATATGGATGGAGGTGAGGGAAGGCTAAGGACTCAGCATTGCCGGTGGAGAGGAGGAGGTAAAGCTACCCTTTGGCTGGTCTGTTCTTGAAGGACCTCCAGCTCCCAGCAGCCCAGGGTGGAGAAGCCTTCAGGTCAGGTTTATGCCGCATTCAGGGAAACATCTTGTATAGATATACATCCATAGAGTAAGATAGGAACATGATTAATAATCTAGAAGTTCCTCGTTGCTTAATGCTCTTCAAGTTTCTCTATATGTAATGTAACCGAGTGCCCACACTCCTATGAGATATATGGAGCAGGCAGGGAAAAGTTAACGTTCTAGTCCTCAAAAAATTTTTGTACCCTGATTGAGAATATAGGATTTCTAAAGTGAAATAATTAGAAGACAAAGCCAAATAATATATAATTACATTGACAATTAAATATGACCAAGTGCCAAATATGTGTCACCAGTGTCACTTGCTGAGTGCAGTCTGAAGGAAGAGAAGCCAAGGCTGGGTTTGAGTAATCTGCACACAGGGCTTTGTTGAGAAGGTGGCACTTCAACTGGTCCTTGAACTCTGGGTAGGAATTGGAAAAGGGGAAGGGGCGATTCAGAGGGGGTGTGGAGAGTGAGTGGGAACGTTAACAAAGCAAGAAGGGAGAACACATGGTGATTATGTGAGTCTGGGAGGTGACCAGACAGGCTAAGCTGTGGGTGGGTGCTGTGGGTGGGTGCTGGGCTAAGCTGTGTTGGAGTCAGACCAACTCAGGTTGAAGTCTGGCTCTTCAGGGAACTAGTTGCCCAAACTTGGGCATGACCTAACCTTTCTGATTCCTGATTTCCTCAAAATGTAACGGTATCTGCTGTTTATGGTTGTTTTAAGAATTAAATGCACATAAAGCAATTAATATAGAGCCAGGCATAGAGAAGTGCTAAAAAAAGAAGCTAGGTGTTATTACAATTATTTAGAAGATAAAATTTCATGGATGAGTAGGATCTTGCAATAAATCCTGGCTCCAAATCTTATTAGTTGGGCTTGCTTGGACAATTTACTTAAATTCCCTGAGCCTCAGTTTCTTCATCTGAAAATAGGGATAAGAATGTCACCTCTATTGCAGGGGAAGCTGCAAGGATTAAATGATACAATACATATAAAACACTTAGAACAGGGCTTGGTACCTACTGATAACTAGTAAATGTTAGCTACATTTTTTTTTTTTTTGAGTTGGAATCTCATCCTGTCGCTCAGGTTGGAGTGCAGTGGCATGTTCACGGCCACTGCAGCTTCGACCTGCTGGGCTCCGGCGATCCTTCCGCCTCAGCCTTCCAAGTAGCTGGAGCTACAGGCGCATGCTACCACGTCCAGCTTATTTTTTGATTTATTGTAGAGACGAGGTCCCACCCAGTCGCCCAGGCGGGTCTCGAACCCCTGAACTTAGGCAATCCTCTCGCCTTGGCTTCCCAAAGTGCTGGGATTACAGGCTTGAGCTACCGCACGCAGCCTGTTAGCTATTATGGTGAATCCTCTCCAAGCCCTGCAAGGGTTTTTATCATTGCCATATTGTTGTTGAGGAAACATAGGCTCAGAGGTTGGGGATCTCATTCAAGGCCACACAGGAGTCACTGGACAGCCAGAGCCTCATTCCTCCCACGAAAGAGAAACGAAAACAGCCCAATCTGCCTTCCTCAGCCCTCAAGTAGAAAACCATCCTTTTGATTTCCAAAGCCTTCTGTGCTTCTGGTATTATATTTAACGTAGTCTGACTTCTGCTGTGGTGAGCCCTCGAGGGCAAGGCTGGCGTCTTACTCATCTTTTGTGTACCAGCACCTGACATCAGCCAGCCCCTGGATAGTGCTCGGAAATGTTTGTTGACTTGAACTGAGATGAGGTGATTGGGGCCAGAGTCCCAGCAAAGGCAGGGCTTGATGTGAGCCTGTGATGACTCCGGGGTTTCGAGTCTGGATAAACAGGAGAATGGTGGAACTGCTGTGGAAGAATGGGAAATTGGGCGAAGCAGACAGCTTGGGCTTGAGAAGAAAGTCTGGGTGGGGGGCACGCAGAGGTCAGATCTGGACAGGTTTTCTTTCTTTCTTTTTTTTTTTTTTTTTGAGTTGGAGTCTCACTCTGTCACTCAGACCG
>NW_007249732.1:85105-85883 GCF_000164805.1 Carlito syrichta | reverse complement strand
CTCAGGCAATCCACTCACTTCAGCCTCCCAAAGCGCGGGATTACAGGCTGAGCCACCAAGCCTGACTTGGACAGGTTTTCAAGGAGAGATGGGCTCATTTGATTAGGATTCTGTGCTTGAAAATCAACGTGGTGGTTCCTCCACCCCTCTCCCTGTGCATGGCTTGTGACCTGACATTGAGGTCCCTGCCCTGGAGTTGCTCCTGACAGCAGAGACCTGAGCCACACCCAGGAAACCACAGTGCTTGGCACATTGGCACTGCCACCCCTCAGTGCCCAGCCATGCAGTGCTTGGTAAGGGGGGTGAGGGTGAGGAACCCTGGAGTGAGTGGGTGCGAAGGGTCAGTCTAGAAGAGTTTCTTGGGGGAGGAGGAGGCTTAGCTTTGGCCAGGAGGGGAGCAGTCAGCTACACAAGGGGGGATGAGAATGGGGGTGGGGACTTGCTCACTGCAGGGGAGAGAGTGCTTGCTACCCTGGGCTGAGATTCTGGGCATGGTCCCCTGCTTCATCTGCGGGAGTGCTGGGGGAAGAGCTGATCACAGCTGTCGTGAGGGCCCCCAGTGAGATCTCTAGGGAAACGAGGACAAGAATAACCATCCCCATGCCCGGGCCGTTCCAAAGCTCAGCTGCCTCCTCTCCTTGCCATGTGGGCACCCGCGCTCCCAGTCCCCGCTCCCACCCCCACCCCCATTCCTCCATCCTCTCCTTCCCACCCCAGCAGGCTGTGGGAGGAAAACTCACCAGCTCCCAGTGGGGGGGACAGTGGGCCTGGCCACCTG
>NW_007249732.1:84804-85085 GCF_000164805.1 Carlito syrichta | reverse complement strand
CCTCCCATTCCTTCCTCCTTGGTAACCCCAGCTCCAGCCCTTCCCCAGAGGCCCCCCAGCCCTGTCTTCCACCCCACCCCTCCTCTCCCGGGCCCAGCCACTCCCCTTGCCCTGGCCTGGGCAGCTGTGAGTCCTTGGGGCAGGGCAGTTCGGCTTCTGGGATTTCCCCAGCCTCCAGCCAGCAGGAAGTCTGACTTGGAGAGGGGAAGCCTTATTCTTGGCCTCTGTCCAGCTACTGAGCAAGACCAAAGTTCAGGGGAGGATCCCATTTCCCGGTCAGC
>NW_007249732.1:79998-84494 GCF_000164805.1 Carlito syrichta | reverse complement strand
GGAGGGTGGGGATGGGGCGAGGGCAGTTAAGTCTCTGAGCCTGAAGAGCAGGCCAGGGGTTGGGAATGAAGGGGAGAAGGGTGGAAGGTGAGGGGCAGTAGGGCGAGAGAGACACTTGCCGAGCCCCTGACCCTTCACTCAGGCCTGGCTTTTCCTGTCCCTGAACCCTGCGGAGCAGTGGGGTGGGGGCTCTCTGGACTGTCCTCCGCCTCGTGAGCTGGGCATGTGTGCAGGCGGGTGTGGCTGGGCCCAGGGCGTCTGCATCCTCGGCTGATAAGGGCTGCTGCAGCACCACCCTTCTCAGCCCTCAGGGGACCCAACTGTGGCCATGGGGAAGGGCGGGTTTGTGGGCACAGTGGACACGTGGTCTTATTCCCAGACATCCAGGGGCGGGAAAGGAGGGAGCTGGAGGTTGCTCCTGTTCTCTGATGCCTCAGTTTCCCTTTCCTGGGGCTTTTGCTGTTGGAAAGCGTTAAGCCCTGTGAATGGAGTTATGGAGGACTGGCCTCCTTTTCCAGGGCTCTGGTCGGGTGAGGGCCTCACAGTTCATACTCTCCTGAGTCTCTCCTTGGCCTAACCCCCTCTCTCCCCCCCTGCTCTGTTCCCTGGCTCCAAATGAGCCCCTGGGGACCCCTCAGCAGCAAACACAACAGAGAAAGAGCAAGAGCCAGGCCCCAGGGAGGACGGTGCAGACAACACTGGTTACTGTGCACATTCCATCCGGCCCCTCAGGGGACCCTTGCCCTGTTCCCTCTTCCTCCTCTGCACCTCAAACCCAGGGGGTCTTTCTTCAGGGCTCTTCTTGGAATTGGGTTCTCCCTCCTTACACGCAGGGCAGAGGGGAGAAACGGAAACTGAGGCCAAGGGAACAAGCGCGGGTGGGAAGGACACGCTGGGTGGGCTGGAGGCAGGTCAGAGTTGGGTAGGGGCAGCACTTCAGACCACAGAAAGTTTCTGGAGGGGGGGGGGGAAACATGGAGACAGATTTTGTGTGAGGGGCTAGCGCCCTCTGGTGGAAAGTGTTGTAACGACAGCCACCCCAAGCTAGGTCTCCCAAGCCCTGCAGTTGTGGTCACGTGGGCCGTGTTTCCTGGACGCGGGTGATCGTGGTGGAGTCCAGAGGAAGGAGAGCACAGCTCTGTCCTGGGCAAGATCCACTCCCTCAAGGGTTGGATTTGAGAAAGACTGTCCAGGTGTCCAGTTCTGTTTCACTCTCCTTTAGGGAAGTGTCGCCCCTCCCCCACCTCATTTTCCCATCTCTCCAGTAGCAAGTTATCGTGGCCATCTCTGGGGCGCCTCCTGGCTCTGGCAATGTGATGCTGTAGGATCAGGAGGAGGTAATGGCTGCTGTCATCTCTCTGGCCTCGGAGTTTCCTTTCGCGTTGCCAGCGCTCACATCTGCTCCATCCACATCCACAGACCTCTGACTCCTGGGACACGCCAGCATGTCCGCATGAAGCCCCTTGCATGGGCCGTTTGCTCTGTCTGGAAAGTTATTTCCCAGGTGTCTGCTTGGCTACTCGTGCCCCTCTTTCCAACTTTTTCTCCAGTCTTTTTTTTTTTTGAGTTGGAGTCTCCCTCTATCACTCAAGCTGGAGTGCAGTCACACTGTCACCGGCCACTGCATCCTCCACCTGCGGGGCTCAGGCGGTCCTTCCATCTCAGCCTTGTAAGTAGCTGGAACTACAGGTGTACACCACCACACCCGACTAATTTTTAAAGTTTTTGTAGAGACGAGGTCTCGTCTAGTTGCCCAGGCTAGTTTCTCACCCCTGGGCTCAGGTAATCCTCTCACCTCTGCCTCCCAAAGTGCTGGGATGACAGGCGTGTGCCACTGTACTTGATAGAGCCTGTTCTGTCCCCTTGATAAAAATTGAAGCCACTCTGGCCCCAGGTCCTGGACCTCGCCATTCTGTTCCTTTAGCAGAGCCTTTGTCACCTTCTAACTTGCTGTATCATTTTCTTATTTATTACAATCGCTGTGAAATGCCTTTCTCCTTCTGATAGAATGATGAGGGCAGGAGTCTTGTGGGATTCCTTTATGGATGTGCTCTGGGCACTTGGAACAGTGGCTGGCCCACAGTAGGAACTTATTAACTATTTGTGGAGGGAAGAGGTATGCCGTTGAAGAGGATCTGGGCTGGGGACAGACAGAGCCCTCCTAATAGCTCATATTTTGTGTGTAGGTGTGATTGTGCTATTGTGACAAAAATGGGGGCTTTTTTTGACAAGGTCTCTCTTTGTTGCCCAGGCTGGAGTGCAGCGGTGTGATCATGGCTCACTGCAGCCTCTGCCTCCTAGGCTCAAGGGATCCTCCCGAGTACCTGGGACTACAGGTGCATGCCCCTATTCCAGCTAATTTAAAAATTTTTTTTTGTAGAGACGAGGTCTCACTTTGTTGCTCAGGCTGGTCTTGAACTCCTGGTCTCAAGTGGTCCTCCTGCCTTGGCCTCCCAAAGTGCTGGGGTTACAGGCACGAGCCACTACTCGCAAACCCAAATGGAGCTTCACTGAAAGTGACCACTTGGCTGTGGGGAGAGTGAGAAGGGAGGGAGGGCAGGAAGGAGCAGAGCACAGCGTGGTCCCTGTCCCTCACTGTGCCAATGGACTGGCACCCTATTTGCCTTCATTAGAAATTCTCGGTGGGACTCAGTGACTCAGCCTGTAATCCCAGCACTTTGGGAGGCTGAGGCCAGAAGATTGCCTGAGCCAGTGGATTCAAGACCCGCCCGGGTAACTTGGCGAGACCTTGTCTCTACACAAAACAAAAATTAGCCAGGCGTGGTAGCGAGCGCCTGTAGTTCTGGTTGCTTGGAAGGATCGCCAGAGCCCAGCAGGTCGAGGCTGCGGTGATCGGGAGCGTGCCACTGCCCTCCAGCTTGGGTGACAGAGTGAGACTCCAACGCATAAAAAAAAAAAAAAAAAAAGAAAGAAAGAAATTCTCAGCCTGATTCATGGACCATCAATTCTGAGAGATACTTCTCAAAAAAGGAGGAGAGGAGAAAGGCCAGATAAATTTGGGAAATTCTACAGATCCAATCCTTTCTGAGATAGTCACAGTCCCTACTCCAGTAGGAACAGCAGTTAAATTCTTTAATCTGGTATTTTACAGCATGGAAGGCCGTAGGATTCTGTGTTCCTTTCCTTTTTCTTAAGCAAAAGCCCTCCTGAGCTAGTGTTCTAAATCATCACATACTTTGGGAAATGCCGACTTAAATGAGACATTCCTGAGCATGGCATTCAAAGCCTTCGTGGTTTCTTCCAGTCTCTCCAGACTAGTCTCAGACATGCCTGATGTTTCACCCGTCCCACGCAGTTCTTATTTGCTCATGGTTCTTTCAGCGCCTTCCCCGCCAAACTCCTTCCTGCCCCAGCTGAAGTACCCTTTCCCCAGCCCTACCTATGTGTACTGTCTACACCCTTCAGTGTGCTTTCTCCAACTCTCCCTGTATCCCCAGTTGTTCTTTTTTGCCCCTGTGGTCTGTGGCCTCCTGAGCACCCCCACCCTAAGCAGGTGTGAAGTCGGTTCACTCAATCTCCCCAGAGCCACCTTCGAACTGCCTCAGCCCATGCAAAACAAAGAGAGTCAAATCCAGGGACCCATGCGGCTGTGGCCACCCAGGAGAAGGAACACCAGTTCATGAGTTCGTTGAATCACACTTTCCAGAAGAAGAGGGGCCTGGCTGATCCCTTAGTTACCTTCGACCCTCCTTGGAGTCTTTAATATCTTCCTCTCCATGAATCCTTCTGTTCCCCCAAATGCTGTTAACTATAATTAACCATAATTGGATTTCCCAAACGAATACATATTCAATGATACGTATAGATAATGCACAAAATAGAAAATACCAAGTTAACAAACATTTGGGAAAATCTTCTAACTTACCAGTAGTCATAGAAATGCAAATTAAATTTGATACTGTCTACAATGTGTATCAAGAACTGTAAGAATATTCATACTATGTGCCTCGGTTAGCCACAATGAATAAATCTTAAGAAAGAAAACAAAAATATTGGAAACACTTATGGTCAAAAGTTATCCATTGCATTTTAAAAAGAACCCCCCCCTTTTTTTCCGAGTCCAGGTCAGGCTTACTTACTCTGTAAGACTTACTCTATCTTACTCTGTCACCCAGACTGGAGGGTAGTCGCCCAATCACGGCTCACTGCAGCCTCAAGCTCCTGGGCCCAGGTAATCCTTCCGTCTCAGCCTCCCAAGTAGCTGGGACTACAGACACACACCACCACATTTGGCTAATTTTTTGATTGCTTGGTTTTTTGCAGAGATGTGGTCTTGCTATGTAGCTTAGGTTGGTCTTGATCTCCTGGGCCATCCTCCCACCTCAGGCTCCCAAAGTGCTGGGATTACAGGTGACAGCCACCAGGCCCAGATCTAAAAGACCCTTTTAAGCCAGGCTCAGTGGCTCAGCCTGTAATCCTGGCACTTTGGGAGGCTGAGGTGAGTGAATTGCCTGAGCCCGCGGGTTCGAGACCCG
>NW_007249732.1:68905-79938 GCF_000164805.1 Carlito syrichta | reverse complement strand
GGTGAAGTAGCGTGCGCCTGTAGTTCCAGATACTTGGAAGGCTGAGGTGGAAGGATCGCTGGAGCCCAGCAGGTCGAGGCTGCAGTGGCTGGGAGCGGCCACTGCATTCCAGTCTGGGTGACAGAGTGAGACTCCAACTCAAAAAAAAAAAAAAAAAAAGACCCTTTTAAATGTGAAAAATAACACACAGAAAAGTACATACAAATAAATGCAAAGTTTAATGAATTACTGTAAAGCAAACAGCCGGTCTAAGCACTGCCACATCAAAGGTGAACATCACCAGCACCCCAGGTCGCTCTGTGTCTCTTGCAAATTACAAGGCCTCTCTGAGGCCCTGAGATAACCACTGTTTGTTTTCCTCCCAGGTTTGACCCCCTCAGTCTTCTTCCGTGAATGTGAGGGTTCGGCTTTGCCTGTGTTTGGGAGTCACTCAAGTGGAATCACAGTTTGTGCTCTGTGGTCTCCAGCTTCCCCACTCTGCGTTCCAGGAGTCTCTTCAGCATATCCTGGGGGGTAGGTGCATTTCTGCAGACTAGGCAGTTAGGAGTAAAACCACAGAGTGGCAGGGCACATGTGAGGTCACTGCACAAAACCCCCTGCCCAGCGCTGCATGGGGTTGGCCCCACATAAGGCTCCACTCTCCCCCCTCTCCCTCTGGTGAGGGTCCCCACTCCGTCCCTAGGCAGGCTCCTTCCTCCCTCTCCAGCTTCTTTTCTTGTCCCCCACCACACACTGACGGGCTCCTGTCCTCTCCCACCACTTCTTGCCACCAACCCAGAATCTGGATTCTCCACCCGCGGGCACCAAAGACAAGGCTCAGGTCAGTGTTTCATCCACTTTCCTGTGCCTGCACGCAGCTCGGCTGCAAGAGCTCCCTAGGATTTTCTTCCAGGAACAAGGAAAAGCCCAGGCTGCGCCTGCCTTGTACCTCCTTCCCTCATCCTGACTGAAGCTCCTTGTTGAAGAGACAGTGGCTACTTCAGATTTCGGGAGGTTCAGCTTGGGCAAGCAGATGGGGGTCGTTTCGTCTGTTTCAGAGGAAGATGAATACTCAGGCTTTTGGGGGAATTTTGGAATGAAGTTGAGGCAGGAGAATGACCTGGAAAGTGGAGCCCAGGTGAGGCATTCGGCATGGGCAGGTGGGGATGAGGGGCTGGTGCAATGGTGGGCTGGGCGGGGACATTCATCCCCCTTCTTGTCTATGTTCTGTCCTCTGAAAAGTCAAGTTGTGTCTTCGGAGCACAGTTTCAGTGTCTTGCTTTGTTTTGCAAGGTGGGTCTTTCTGTGATCGCCACCATTTTGTGTGTCCTAGGTTCAGAAATAATTCCTGAAAACCCATATGCATTACAGAACCCGCTTTATTGGGGAAACTTATCAAGAGAGGTTGGCAAAAAAAGAGGATTGTGAACCTGTCTTGTTGTCAGGCCGTGGAAAGCGGTTTGTCGGACACACACGGAGTGGACTGTGCTCCTGTTGACGAAAAGATGTCAAACTCTGTAACATAGTTAAGATGGTTTGTTCTTCAGCCATACTTGAGGACTTAAGCCTGGGTACACCCATGCTCAGGAGGTCCTGAGAATGTGTGTCTGCCGTGGCACGACAGTGGCTTGGCTTTATACAATTTTAGGGTGGCAGAAGTTACAAAAACCGTAAACCAATACATGTGAGATTCTCACTGGTTTGGCCCAGGAAGGAGGGACATTTCCAAGTGGGGTTTTGTAGGTTATAGGTGGGTTCAAATATTGCTGTTCTTATCAGGAGACAAGATGTTCTGCTGAGACAAAGGGCAGAAAGACTCCAGGTTTGTTGATCTGCAGATGAAGCCCTATATGTGGCAGACTTTGGGGTGGATACATGAATGTCTTACAAGATTCCTGGAGTCTGGGAATCTACAGAAGATGGCTTTTCAGGGCCATAAAGCTTCTTTATTTGTTAAGTTAAGCCAGAGTCTGGATGGAAAGTAGACTTTAGGATGTAGGGTACAGGGTAACAAAATCCTGTCTGGTAAGTCCTTATCAGACAGTGACTCCCCAAGCCTTTTAGTTAGGAATTTGGGTAAGATAAAAAAAGGTCAGGTGTAGCACTCACTCTGGAAGAAGGACCCCGCTCCCAGGTGGTTTGGTGTTCTTACAGGGTGGGGGAGGAGGCCAGCCTGGACCGTGAGGGGACAGGCAGATCATGAACCCCGAGTTTGGGTTTGGTGCCAGGAATTTACAAGGTGTCTGGGGGAGCCAACTGCCCAGCACCGTGGTCCTGAGGACCTGGGGCATTTGTAAATACTCTGGCTAATATCTCATGGGAAGATGCCTGTGGGTACAGAATCTCGCAGGTGGAGGACGGCCCTAGACACAACCCAGTGCCAGTTTTGTTCCCAGTCAGTAGATGAGCCTGTGTGCCCAGGGGTGAGCGGCCCAGAGTCCCGTCCCCAGTCCTGACCCTGCATAGGTTCTTGGTCTTGGTGGGGAGAGGCATACATCAGAGCAGGTGCTGATAAGATTAGGTCAGCAGCGGTGATGGGAGGATCAGAAGTTGGACATCTGGGACCTGGGTCCCAGGGTTGGAGCCCAGGAGCAGAGTCCCAGCGGGCGGGAGCCTCTGAGCACAGACTGGAGCCTGGAATTTTTCTGAGAGAAAAGTGAGCTCTGCGCCTCTGGCCCTTTCTTAGTGGTGATGCCCTGTGGGAGGCAGTCTCTGCTCCTTTGAGGGGCCAAGCCACCCGCCTGCAAGCTTGGTCTTCAGCGGAGAACTGTCTCAGGTTTCACTCCTTCCACCCTCAAGTGTTCAGGAGTTATGTTGTGTCACACCCTGTAAGTGTTTCTTTGGCACCCACTATCTGAAGGGCCTGTGGGAAGCCTGCGGACACAAAGGTGGAAGACTGTTCTTGGCCTCGGGGCCTCCCTAGGGCCGCAGATCCCGCCCTCAGCCTGACTGGGTCCCAAAGTATTTATGGAAGGCAATGATAGCCTTGTGTTCTGCTATATATTTTTTCTTTTCTCTTCTCTTTTTTTCTTTTCCAGTCAGGGGCCTCATTCTGTTGCCCAGACTGGAGTACAGTGGCATGGTCATGGCTCATGGCAGCCCTGACCTTCTGGGCTCAGGTGATCCTTCTGCCTCAGCCTCCCAAGTAACTGGGACTATAGGTGTGTGCCGCCATGCCTGGCTAATTTTTTGATTTTTGTAGAGACAAGGTCTCACTTTTTTTTTTTTTGAGTTGGAGTCTCACTTGCCCAGACTGGAGTGCAGTGGCCGCTCCCGGCCACCGCAGCCTCCACCTGCTGGGCTCCGGCGATCCTTCCGCCTCAGCCTTCCAAGTAGCTGGAACTACAGGCGTGCGCTACCACGCCCGGTTAATTTTGATTTATTGTAGAGATGAGGTCTCGCCAAGTTGCCCAGGCGGGTCTTGAACCCTCAGGCTCAGGCAATCCACTCACCTCAGCCTCCCAAAGGTGTGGGATTACAGGTTGAGCCACCGAGCCTGGCTAAGTTCTCACTTTGTTGTTCAGACTAGTCTCAAACTCCTGGCCTCAAATTATCCTCTCTCCTCGGCCTCCCAAAGTGCTGGGATTACAGGCGTGAACCACTGCTCCCAGCCTTTTCTGTATTTTCTTCATGCTGACCTGACCTGTGACAGTGGGCTTCAGTCTCCACTCCTGGCTCTTGGCCAGCCTTAACCCTGGTCTGCTTGGCTGGGGCTCTGCCTTCCTGCATGGTGGGCCCTCCTCATCTCCTCATCTCCATGCCCCTCCTCCTTACAGACTGTGTCTTGCTCTGTGTGGATGCTTTACCAGGAGCCCTCTGCTGCTGCTGGCTTCGGCGCTCTCGCCTGTGCCATTGTGCTCCTGCTGTCAATCCAGCCTTTTAGGGCCTGGCTGTGTGGCCCACCATCCCTCCCCAGCTCACACCAGCCCCTGGACACTGAATCATGCAGCTGGAAGGGGGTGGTGGAGGGAGTCAGTTCTCTCCTCCTCAATCCTGTCTTCTGCCATCCCTCCCCCCCACCCTGTGCTGAGACCCCCAACATTGAGAAGCTGGATCTGGGGACAACCAAGGCAGGGTGGTGCGTGAGCTCATTGAATTCCCCTTTGTCTTTCCCCCTACAGGCTGTCATGCTACTGGTACATTTGTATGCACAAGAAGCTCAGTGTTGCTTTTTTTCTTTTTACGTTAATGGCAAGGTCGTTGTTTGGGCCAGTCTCCCACACCCCTAAGGACACTCAGGTTCAGACTGGGGGCATTCCCACACCCGTGGGATCAGTCCCTCTAGTTCCCATCTGCCTCAGCCTCCATCAGGGCAGAGACCTGGGCCTCCTGCTCCCACCACATTCCTTCTCATTCCTGCAGCCCCCTCCCTTCCTGGTGGCCAGTGGGCTCCACTTGCCCCCTGCTGGTCATCCTGCTCTCCTCTAAGAGGCCTTCCTGTTTTATTTCAGTTTCCACATGGGTTGCTCTTGTTTCCATGACTAAAGAGGATGCTGCTTTTTTTTTTTAGGAGTCTCACTCCGTTTCCCAGGCTGGGGTGCAGTGGCACAATCCCGGCACCCCAGCATCAACCTGCAGGGCTCCGGTGATCCTTGGGCCTCAGCCTAACAAGTAGCCGGAACTACAGGCATGCGCTACCACGCCCGGCTAATTTTTGATTTTTTTGTAGAGACGCGGTCTCGCCAAGTTGCCCGGGCTGGTCTCGAACCCGCGGGCTCAGGCGATCCACCCGCCTCAGCCTCCCAAAGTGCTGGCATTACAGGCTGAGCCACCGCGCCCAACCGAGAGGATGCTTCTTAAAGGGCCTCTGTAGTGCGGCACTCACAGCCGGCATCGACGTGATTTCCGCCTCCATCTGCCCACTCGGCCGGGGCTCCCTCAAGGCAATGACTGTGCTTCTCGGTCTTTGTTTTCCAGCGGTGCTGGTACATAGTAGGCGCTCATCCTATGCTTGTCCGTTTCTGATCTGATGGGGCTAGGCCTCCGCTCAGGAAATCCCTGGCGGCAGTTTTGTCTTCAGCCACCAGGTGGCAGTAGTGCAGAGGCGTTGCCTGGAGCGGAAGGAGGAGGTGGAAGGGAGGCTTGGGCCGGGCTTGCGGGCTGGTGGGGTCTCTTCCTTTCAACTCAGAGCGACCACAGGGAAGACGGGAGTGGTTGGAGCCAGAGGACCTGGGAGGGGGTGGCAGGTCGAAGGCAGGGGTGGCGGGTCAGATGCAAACACGTGACCCCAGATTCAGGTTTTGGGAGCCAAGCCCCAGGGCGAACCGAGCCCAGGGGAGACGTCGGGGGCGGGGTCCCCATGTAGGCGGGGCCTAGGCTCGGGATTAGGGCGGGGGTCTCGAAGTCCTCGTCTCCCATTGGGCTGGATGAGAATTATTGGGGGCTGGGAGTGGGTGGATCACCCCTGGGGAAGTGGGGTACCCTTGAGGACCCTGCCCGAGTTCTTGACCTGAGAAAGAGGCTTCTGGGGTGAAACAGCCTCAAGGAAGAGAGCGGGGCAGCCTTGCGCACCCGAGAGAGACGCTGAGAAGTGGGAGCTCGTGGTCTGGGGACGGGAGGTGGGAGGCCGCAGACTTCCTGGGTCTGGAAGGCCCATTCCGGTGGGAGATGCCCAGCCCTGGGGGGAAGGGGAGATTTCCAGTCCCTGGACACTGAGCTTGCTTAAAGGACAAAGTCAACAAAGTCAGCTCCCGGTTATGCCACCCTTTCCACCTTCACTTTCTCACTCTGCAGAATTGACTTCTTTCCTGTAAAGTGGGCCGGGTGATCTCTGCCTCTCATCGTGGAGTCGGCCTGGAATGACGGGCGTGCGGTGTTTTGGAATTTAGAGGAACTTCCCGCCTGGGTCTCGTCCCGAGCACGCACAGTACAGGCACCTGTCTGTTAGGGTTGGGAGCCTGGCTTCCTGCTACCTGCCCTTGTGACCTTGGGCATGCTGCCCAGCCTCTCTGTAGCTCATGAACCCGTATCTTCAGTGAGGGTATAGTGGGACAACCTTCAGCAAACTGTTGCAAGGGTTAAGTGAAATAATAGAAGACTCAGTGCTTAGCATATTCAACAAATAATACCTATTTAAAAAATAATCTAACATTTGGTAGTTTAATTAATAATTAATCCCAGTGCTTTGGGAGGCCAAGGTGGGAGAATTGCTCAAGGCCAGGAGTTGGAGACCAGGCTGGGCAACACAGAGAGATTCCATCTTTACAAAAAAAAAAGAAGTAAAAACCAAAGTAGCAGTGTGGGCTTTTAGTCCTAGCTGCTCAGGAGTACCTAGGTGGAAGATGGGAGCCCATGAGAGTGAAGCTGCAGTGAGTTATGATTGCACTACTGCACTCCAGCTTGGGCAACAGAGTGAGACTTCATCTCAAATTTAAACAAAAATAATGAGTGACAGGGAAAACAGACTCTGCCGTTCTTGCAGATGACAAAAATCATGTCATGTACATATGATTACAAATTCAAACATAGGATCTGGTAAAAAAATGTAAGAAAATTCAAACAAGCTGGGCTCGGTGGCTCAGTCTGTAATCCCGCAGCTTTGGGAGGCTGAGGTGAGTGGATTGCCTGAACCCGCGGGTTCGAGACCCGCCTGGGCAACTTGGCGAGATCTCATCTCTACAATAAATCAAAATGAGCCGGGCGTGGTAGCACGCGCCTGTGGTTCCGGCTACTTGGAAGGCTGAGGCGGAAGGATCACCGGAGCCCAGCAGGTCGAGGCTGCGGTGGCCGGGAGGCCACTGCACTCCAGTCTGAGTGACAGAGTGAGACTCCAACTCAAAAAAAAAAAAAAGAAAATTCAAACAAATGTTTACAGAAAAGAAAATTAGTATCCCTTCCTCCCTGTTTCCCATAGTCCCTGTCATAAAGGTAACTTCTTTTCTTTTTTCTTTTTTTTGAGTTGGAGTCTCACTCCTTCGCCCAGGCTGGAGTGCAGTGGCAGGCACACTCATGGCCACCCCAGCGTTGACCTTCTGGGCTCCGGCGATCCTTCCGCCTCAGCCTTCCAAGTAGCCAGAACTACAGGCATGAGCTACCACGCCCAGTTATTTTAAATTTTATTGTAGAGACGAGGTCTTGCCAAGTTGCCTGGGCTGGTCTTGAACCCGCCAGCTCAGGCGATCCACTCGCCTTGACCTCCCAAGGTGTTGGGATTACAGGCTGAGCCACTTAGCCCAGCTAACTTCTCTTATTTTCTAAAATTAATAGTAGCTACTGTATTTTACCAAATTCACATTTCTTTCTTTTTTCTTTCTGTGTGTGTGTGTGTGTGTGTATGTGTGAAAAAGCAGGGTTTATTGAGAGGACAGAAAAGTTCCCACAGTGGGAGGGGATTCAAGGGGGTTGCCCCCAAAGTCACATTACTGGAGAGGTTTAGAGACATCAATCTTCTATGTGCCACTAAGTACACTGATTGAAAGAGGCTTCCTAATTTCAGAAATGTCACATGTGAAGAAAATGGGAGCCTGAGAGTTTGTGACAAGCAGCAACCACCAGCCCCTGTCCTGAACCCATTCATGAGGGACTAGACCATCACCTCCCCCAGAAAACCTCCCACCTTTCTCTCTCAGTGTCATCGTTCAGGCTGCTTCTTCCCCCTGGAGTGGCCTTCCTCCCATGTCTTCTTGAGATTCTGCCCCAGGCTCAAGGTCTAACTCAAGTTCTTACTTGTCTGTGAGGTTTCCCCACACTCTTTCTTTGACCCCTCCACACCTCCACTGTTAATAGGGAATTGTACTTTGCATTCCTCTTGCTGGAAGACAGCACTTCTGAGGGGAGGCCTCATCTCTCTAGCCTGTGACTTCCAAGAAGTCTTGATGGGTACTGACAAGAGTTGGAAGTGAACCAAAGGGCTCCTGCCTGACCTTCTTAGAGTCTTGACATCTCTGCATTACAGACCCTTTTGAGAATCTGATGAAAGCTAGAAGCACTTTCCTAGAAAAATGCACACACCTAAAACAGCAATACAAGAAAGAATCTGAAAATGAGAAAGTTCTCTTAGAAATGGAGATAAGAGGCCAGGGGTGGTGGCTCACGCCTATAATCCCAGCACTTTGGGAGGTCGAGGTGAGAAGATTGCCTGAGCGCAAGGTTCGAGACCAGCCTGGGCAACTTGTCAAGACCTCATCTCTACAATAAACCAAAAAATTCACCGGGCATGATGGCGGATGCCTATAGTTCCAGCTATGTGGAAAGCTGAGGCGGAAGGATCGCCTGAGCCCAGCAGGTCGAGACTGCGGTGACCGGGGGTGTGCCACTGCATTCCAGCCTGGGTGACAAGAGTGAGACTCGAACTAAACAACAACAAAAAAACCCAAAACCCCACAAAAAACCAAAAAAAAAGTCTCAATAAAGCACAAACTTTAGTTATGGGTAATGTATCAATATTGGTTTATTAACCGTAATAAATAGGCCATATTTATTTTTATAAATATACTATACTAATGTAACATGCCAATAATAAAGGAAAGTGGGGGTGAGGTATGTAGGAACGCTATTAATAGTCTTCACAGTATTTCTCTATATCTAAAATTGTTTCAATAAATACTCTATTCTATTAAAAAGACGAGAACATCTGATGATAGGTTTAGAAGAGAAAGTTGCGAAATGCTTCCACAAAATGGAAGAAGAAAAAGTAACTGGATCTGGAGGCCGGTGTGGGGGGACATTGGGTTTTATTTTTTTGGCTCAGCCTGGCTGTGGTGGGCAGTGCTGGCAGGACGTGTGGTCTATCACTGTCCTCATGTGTGTTCAGCCTGGGTGGGGTTTAGAGTAAACCAAGGGAGGCCTGTGTGAAGAGAAGACACCCTCCTCCAGGTCCCCCCATCCCTGTACCTCTGCCCAGGGGTACCTGCCTCTCAGCCAGCATCTCCTGCCATAATACTTGCTGTAAGCAGCAGCCTTCAGTACACTCATAGAGGTGATGACGAAAGATACCAAACTCTGTGAAGTATTTAAGAAGGCTTATTCTGAGACAAATGCGAGTGGCCTTAGGCCTATGACACAGTCCCAAGAGGTCCTGAGAACATGTGCCCCAGGTGGCTGCGTTGCAGCTTGGATAAATACATTTTAGAAAGACAGAAGTTACAAGAAACCATACATCAATACATGTGAGACTTACATTGGTTTGGCCTGGGAGGGTAAGGTATTGCTGGGGGAGGGGAGATGCTGTCAGTCACTGGCAGATTCAAAGATTTGCTCAGTCTAAGAAATTTTGAAATCAGTAACGGAAATGCTGCTGTGGGGTAAGGAGCCCTGAGAGGAAGTTTCTTGATAGGTAGATGAAACCTCAGAGGTGGCAACTCTGACAGAGGATAGATAGCAAGCATCTAGCTCCTCTGTGGATCCCAAGGAGGGGCTTTTTTTTTTTTTTTTTTTTGAGTCGGAGTCTCACGCTGTCATCCAGGCTGGAGTGCAGTGGCATGCTCATGGCCACCGTAGCCTTGACCTGCTGGGCTTAGGCTATCTGTCTGCCTCAGCCTTCCAAGTAGCTGGAACTATAGGTGTGCACCACCATGCCCGGCTACTTTAAAAAAAAAATTTATTGTAGAGATGAGATGTCACCAAGTTGCCCAGGCTGGTCTCAAACCTGTGGGCTCGGGCAATCCTCTCGCCTCCGCCTCCCAAAGTGCTGGGATTACAGACCACGCCCTGTTGGGCTGAGAGATTTTCTGCAGATGCAAATTTCCCTAAGAGATGGCTTTGCAGGGTCATAAAATATTTTTGATTTCCTTCTTTATCTGTTATGTGATGTTATGCCAGAGTCTGGTTGGAGGGTAAGCCACATTATATAGGATTAATAAAAACCCATCTCCCCAGGCTCCTTAGATAGGAATTTGGCAAGAGAGAGAAAAAGTTCAGAGTTTAGTCCTCAGAGATTTAGATTGTAAACCTAAGTACATCCAGGCCGTGTCTGGATCTGGGGAAGCCTCGGTAGACCACAGGTATGTTGAGGAAAGATGACAAACTCTGTAATATATTTAAGAGGGTTTATTCTGAACCAAACATGAGTGATCTAGACCTGTGGCATTGTCCCAAGAGGTCCTGAGAACGTGTGCTCAAGGTGGTTGAATTGCATCTTGGTGATATACAACCTAGGAAGACAGAAATTTTAAAGAACCAAAATCGATACTTGTGAAGTTTACTTGGTTTGGCCCAGGAAGGCAAGCTGTCTCCAAGGGTGGGAGGCTTGCATGTTATAGGTGGATTCAAAGAGTTGCTCTAAGAAAATTTGAAATCAGTAAAGGGAATGCTGCTGGAGATAGGGTCCCTGAGAGGAAGTTTCTTGATATGTAAATGAACCTCAGAGGTAGCAGCCCTGAGCAGGAATAGATAGCAAGCGTCTAAGCACCTCTGTGAATTCCCAGGGGGGAGATTCTATACAGGTGCAGATTTCCCCAAGAGGTGACTCTCAGGATCATAAAATATTTTTGATTTCCTTCTTTATTTGCTATGTGATATTATGCCCAAATCAGGTTGGGAAATAAGCTTCATTATACAAGGTTAATAAAAACCCATCTCCCCAGGCTCCTTAGTTAGGGATTTGGCAAGAGAGAGAAGGTCAGAGTTTAGGCCTCAGATAACAGAGATAAGAAGGGAGCCAGGGCCTCTACAGGCCAGAAATGGCCCCATCCACAGGAAAAGTGTCAGATACTTTTGAAGTGGCTTTTCAAAATGGCCTCCATGAACTGTTTTCATTTCATAGTTTTTGATCTTCTTGTTCTGAGATGTTGGAATATGACAAGTGTGCATAAGTAGGGGTACCAGACAGCACCATCTCTGTGGTCCTGGGAAATTACATTAGAAACCTCCAGAAAGCATAGTGATATGCCCCACACAAGGCCTTGGGACACATCTGCCCTCATGGGAAGACACAGGACTGGTCTGGATTTAGCATCGAGGGACTCGAAGTTTGGCTAGATAGAGGTCTTTAATGTTGTCCACAATTCTTTCAACTGCTGATTCCTACAGGCTGGGGAGGGTTTTCTTTTGTGTTTTTTTTTGAGTTGGAGTCGCACTCTGTCGCTCAGACTGGAGTGCAGTGGCCGCTCCCGGCC
>NW_007249732.1:61716-68733 GCF_000164805.1 Carlito syrichta | reverse complement strand
CTTAGGCAATCCACTCACCTCAGCCTCCCAAAGGCGGGGGATTACAGGCTGAGCCACCGAGCCCGGCTCTGGTGATGTTTTTCAAGTCATTAGGGCAAGACTCCGTTCCTTTGGCATTGCGCCTGCAGACAAGTAGCCTGGAGCAGATGACTGGAAAATTGGTTAGCATCACTGAAATGCCCTCGGCAATACTTCTTCAAATTCCCTAAACCATACTCTGGAAAAAATGCCTTCCAGAAACTGAAAAGGCTAGAGCCATGGTTGGGGCAGAATTTCTGGGAATGCTCAGAGTGTGAGGGTGGGCCTGGCATGACAGGAGTTTAGCTGCACCTTGGGGACATCCTCAGGGAGTTGCAGCAAGAGGTCTAGTCTTTTAGAGGCAATAAAGAAAGACAGAAAGAAAAAAGACAAAGATAAACTGAGGTCTCCCATCACGAATTCAATGGACTTGGGTCCCAAAGGACTTGCTGTAGTTTACATAGATCTTGGGGACAGATGGGTCCAATGGCCTCCGCCACACTTATTCACCTTTCATCGAACCTCCTCCTGCCTTTGGGACAACCCCAGGTCTTTATAAAGAGCCCTAGGCAGGGTGCAGTGGCTCACGCCTATAATCCCAGCACTTTGGGAGGTGGGGGTGAGAGGATTGCCTGAGTTCACGGGTTTTAGACCAGCCTGGGCAACTTGGCAAGACCTCATCTCTACAATAAATCAAAAAATTAGCCAGGTATGGTAGCGTGTGCCTGTAGTTCCAGCTACTTGGAAGGTTGAGGTGGAAGGATCGCCTGAGCCCAGTAGATGGAGGCTGCGGTGGCTTTGAGCATGCCACTGCTCTCCAGCCTGGGAGGAAGAGTGAGACTCCAAATCAAAAAAATAAAGAACCCTGGCTTCTTTCTGATAGGGCTTCCTCCTGTGCAGAACTACCTACCCATGGGCTGCACAGCTTATAGGTCTGGGTCTGCTTTGTGGGTGTTCAGTGTTTGGGGGGACTTGGATTTGGGAAAGGCCTGATGTTGGTATCAGATGCACAGTAGTGGGAGGCTCCCAGCAGTCTTGCAGTCAGCGCTGCACATTCCAGGTCAAGATACCTCAAAGGTGTCTCTTTGTTTTGAAGCTGTTACATGTCCCTTTCCCTTTGGGCCAACAGACTCCCTGTCTTTCCACCGCAGAGTTCCTCATCCCTGTTCACTATCATGCAGAACGTGATTTTCACCACAATCATGGCTTCCCCTCACCCTTCCCTGCTCTGCTGAGAACTACAGAAGCCGCAGGGACCTGCTAGTCTCTAGGGAGCAGCAGATGCTTAAGGCGGAGACACTCTCCCACCTGACACTTGGCCTTCTCACAAATCCTTGTCACCTGTCCCTACCCTCAACTCAAAGATGGCTTGGTGGAGTCATTCAAAACCCCTGATGGGAAACATAAGAGGGAATAAACAAGGAAAAAGGACATACTGGGGAAATGTATTCCCAACACATGGGGCAGACAGAGAGCTAATTCCTACAATATGTCAAGAGCTCTTACAAATAAGTCAGGGAAAGACTTAACAGTGCCATAGAAACATGGGGAAAGACCATGAAGGGTCAGAAGAAGCAATACATTTGACAATTTAACAAATGATAAATTTTTGAAATTTGCGAATTTTTGTAGACTGAATGTTCACTTCCCCACAAGACTCATATGTTGAAACCAAATCCACAATGTGAAGGAATTTGGAGGTGGGGTCTTTGGGGAGGGGTGATTAAGTCATGAGAGTGGTGCTTCAAGAATGGGATTAGTGTTCTTAGAAAAGGGCCTTTAAGCCCGGGGGCTCGGTCGCTCAGCCTGTAATCCCAAGCCTTGGGCGGCAGAGGTGAGTGGATTGCCTGAGCCCGCAGGTTTGAGACCCGCCTGGGCAACTTGGTGAGACCTCATCTCTACAATAAATCAAAAAAAAAAAAAAAAAAAATTAGCCGGGTGTGGTAGCGCGTGCCTGTAGTTCCAGCAACTTGGAAGGCTGAGGTGGAAGGATCTCCAGAGCCAGCAGGTCGAGGCTGTGGTGGCCGGGAGCGGCCACTGCACTCCAGTCTGGGTGACAGAGTGAGACTCCAACTCAAAAAGAAAAAAAGAATAGGGCCTTTAAGCTAGGCATGGTGACTCAAGCCTGTAGACCCAGCTACTTGGGAGGCTGAGGCTGGAGAATTGTTTGAGCCCAGGAGTTCCAGGCTGCAGTGAGCCATGATTGCACCATTTGCACTCCAGCCTGGGAAGCAGAGCAGGACCCTGTCCAAAAAAAAAAGAAAGAATGAAAAGTAGTTCCAGAGGCTCCCCTTTCCCATTTTCTTATTTAATGTCTCCCCCATTCAACTACATATCTGCCTGGGCAGGAGCCCACACCCATGGTCATCCATGTCCTGGTATCCAGCGTTGGGCCTGGCACACAGCACATGCTCAGTGAGTGTCTTGGGAATGTAGGTGGAGCAAGCCCCTGTGATCCAGGACTGGCCACAGTGACACATCAGTTTCCACTTCTGCTTCTGTAGAGTTGGCGGGAACAGGGTTTCACTTGGGAACATCAGGTATGAGCAGGGAAAAGACTCACACACAGGTCTTTCCAGCTTCTGAGGAAATGGTGACTGAATACGCCTAGATATCATTCACAAGAAGGAACATGAGCTCAGGAGTGGTAGCACCTTAAAAAAAATGAACTTTGTATTTTAGAAGAGTTTGAGATTTACAGAAAGACCGGGCAGGTAACACCGAGAGTTTCCTTTCCCTCCCCATCCACTTCCCCCAACACCTTACGCTATTAACACTGTTTTTTTTTTTTTTTTTTTGAGTTGGAGTCTCACTCTGTCGCCCAGACTGGAGTGCAGTGGCTGCTTCCGGCCACTGCAGCCTCGACCTGCTGGGCTCCGGGGATCCTTCCTCCTCAGCCTTCCAAGTAGCCGGAATTACAGGCATGCGCTACCACACCCGGCTGATTTTTTGATTTATTGTAGAGATGAGGTCTCGCTGCCCAGGCGGGTCTCGAACCCGTGGGCTCAGGCAATTCACTCACCTCAGCCTCCCAAAGGCGCGGGATTACAGGCTGAGCCACCGAGCCTGGCTTATTAACACTGTTACAACTAATTAACCCACAGACACATTCTTCTTAACTAAATGTCCATAGTTTATTCAGATGTCCTTGGTTTTCACCTAAAGTCCTTTTCTGTTCCAGGATACCACCCAGGGCCCCCTTCCTGCATGTCTCCTTAGGCTCCTCTGAGCCGTGACAGCTTTGCAGATTTTCCTTGTTTTTCTTGACTTTGGTGAGGAGTGCTGGTCAGGTATTTTGTAGAATGCCCCTCAGTTGGAATTTGTCTGATGTTTCTCTCTTGGGAAGACCTAGATACTGGGTTTTGGCTTTTGAAAGGGAGACTACAGAGGTAAAGTGCCACATTTTATCAAGGGCACACACTGTGAAGATGACTTCACAGTGGCTCATGCCCATAATCCCAGCACTTTGGAAGGCAGAGGTGAGAGGATTGCCTGAGTCCGCAGGTTTGAGACCAGGCTGGGAAACTTGGCGAGACCTCATCTCTACAATAAATCCAAAAATTAGCCAAGCATGGTGGCACGTGCCTGTAGTTCCAGCAACTTGGAAGACTGAGGTGGAAGGATCAACTGAGCCCAGCGGGTCGAGGCTGCGGTGGTTGTGAGTGTGCCACTGCACTCCAGCCTGGGCGACAGAGTGAGACTCCAACTCAAAAAAAAAAAAAAAAAAAAAAAAGAATGACTTCATGTTGGTGTTGAACTTGATCATCTATCAAAGGTCATGCTTGACAGGTTCTTCCACTGCAAGTTTACTCTTTCCCTTCCTTTCCGTGCTGTGCTCCTTGGAAAGAGTCACTAAGTGCAGCCCATGCTCCAAAAGTTGGAAGTGATGCTTGACCTTCTTGAGGGCAGTGTAGCTTTGTTAATATTTGGAATTCTGCACAGGAGATGATTTCTTCTCTTCCATTTATTTATTTATTTACTCTTGTATATATGTCAGTGTGGATTCATTGATATTTATTTTAGGCTTTGGGTTATAACTTCATACTGCTTCATTTGATTGCTCAAATAGCTCTAGTTTTGGCTGGTGGGAGCTCTCCAGTTGGCTCCTGCCTCCTTTTGACCCGCCTCCACACTTGTGTGTCTTTTTTGTTTGTTTTGAGTACTTTCTTATTTTCTGGCTCTACAAGGTGTTCCAGGCTCATCTTTGGTATTTTGTTTCAGTCCTAGAAGCAAGAATCAGCCATTTCTCCCAGGAGGTCTGGCTTTTTTTTTTTTTTTAACGGGAAAATGCTATTAGAAACTGAGACATGGACACTGCTTGTGCTTGTTACTTACAAGCGTTGGGAATGGAGAGAGGGATTTATCATCTAAGGTGCAGATTCTAATTCCGCAAGGCCCATTCATTTGCCTGCTGTGTTGGACACAGGCAGCCTTCCAGGGCACAAATGGGTCGTCACAGACATCTTTAGAAGGGAATGAGAGTGGTTAAGGTAAAAGCCAAGTGGTTAAGGAAACACCATGTGGCCTCCAAAATATGAAAATGAAGTATTCGGCAAGGAAAACACGTCAAGAGTCTGTTGTTTGTCACTGGATTAGCTTAGTAATGCTTGTCCTAGCACAGATGTTATTGTAAAGATCCCTTGATAAAAACAATCATGGTTGTATTGGAAGTGTAGGACAAGAACCAGTGCTTTGATGCCAGAATGACCTGAGTTTGGTTCCTTGCTATTATTTATCTGCCTTGGAGTTCGGACAAGCCACTATGCCCCTCTAAGCCTCACTTTCTGATTCAGTAAAGTGGATATAATGATCAGGCCTACTTAGTAGAGTTGTTTGAGAATTAATAAGATAAGCTTATCAAGTGCTTAGTCTCAGTGCCTGGCACATAGTAAGTGCTCGATGAATGGCAACTGCTTGAGATATGGCAGGGAGCCCCTGACGGGGGGATATACCTACAGTAGATGTCTGAAGGTCACAGGGCCTACTGGACACCTGAAAATATTTTGATAGATGAGCATAATTGGCTTTTGGTGGAGACAGCTTTAGGAGATGGGCTCAAACGAATTGAGGACCCCAAATATAGTGACACCTGTGAAGATCAATTAGTATTTAACATGTTTCCCATGTGGGGTGGAGGAACTACTCTATTGCCTAGACTCTGATAAACGAGCCCTCCTAGACCTGCCCACCCTACAGAATGGGGACAGTGGACTTGCCTGTCTTCCTTGTGCATTCCCTAGGCAGAAGGTCCAGGGGAAGGAAGAGTGGACAGAGAGCAGGATGGTTACACGGATGAAAAGGGCCGAGGCTTGCTTTCCCTCCAGGACTTGATGAGACTCAGAGCAGATCCCAGGAAGGGTTTAGCCCATGGGACCACCATCTCTGTGAGGGAGGGATTCTTCCATCTCCTGTGTCAGGAGGCTTTTAGGATTTTATAGTGTCCCATGGGCTCTGAAGTCCAGTGGGGGAGAAGGTGTCCACTCCTTGATGGAGTTGACGACTGCAGGTGGCGGTCACAGCAAGAACAGGGCTGCTGTGTATAAGTACTTGTTGGACAGGTGGGAGGGGCCTATTAGAATGCCTTATCTCTGATAGCAATTGTGGTCAGGGAGGCACTTGGGGTTGTGGTGTCATGACATACACTGAAATTCCACCCCAGAGACAGCAACCCTGGGGCAAACATTTAGTCACCCCATGGTTTTCTAATATCCATTTGAAATAACTACCTTTTTTGGTGACCACCTTGTGCTAGTCCTTTTGACACAAATGTATAACTTTCTTTGCTTACCCATTTGCTTAGGCTGAATGACATTTATTTCAGATGGGTGAAGAATTCTCTGTATTTGCAGAGGGGAAAGTGCCTTATAGATACAGTTTTACATTTTTCTTTCAATATAGATGGGTTTCAGTGGCTCCAATTTTAAAATACAGGAGTGGGTTGTTGAGGAACGAGTGGCTATCATTCTCAGGTGTCTCCTTTCCCCAACCACAGTTTTATTTTGTTAGAATATTAGGAGAGAGCCGGGCTTGGTGGCTCAGCCTGTAATCCTGCGCCTTTGGGAGGCTGAGGTGAGTGGATTGCCTGAGCCCGAGGGTTCAAGACCCGCCTGGGCAACTTGGCAAGCCCTCATCTCCACAATAAATCAAAAAATGTGCCAGGCGTGGTAGCGTGCCTATAGTTCCAGCTACTTGGAAGGCTGAGGCGGAAAGATCGCTGGAGCCCAGCAGGTCGAGGCTGCGGTGGCCAGGAAGGGCCACTGCACTCCAGTCTGGGCGACAGAGTGAGACTCCAACAACAAAAAAAAGACTATTAGGAAAATATAGTGCCACGAGAGGGCGCCCCTGAGATTCTGTTAAGCCAGCTCATTCATAATGAGGAAGCGTCTACTGGATCAGGGATTCAGCATGCAGTTGGAGTGTTCATTGAGAAATGTCAGTGACCTAACTGGGCACAAGCACAGGGCCTCATTTCTTAAACCCAGAGACTCTCTGAAGTGGGTGCAGACCCCATCGTTGCGATAAACTCACAGCCTCTTGTAAGTTCAGCAATGTTTCCAGGGTCACTCATGTAACATGTGAAAAATGAGATTCAGACCTAATTTGCCCTGGTTCTAAAGCCCAGGTTTTCCCAAGACAGCCGACTTAGGCATGGGCACATCTAGGGGGGTTTTGTAACCAGAAGGACACTGACCAGCACAGGAACCAGGCTGGGCCAGTGCATGTCTTTGGGATGAGGGTTACAGGCAATCTGTTCACTTGAGAGGTGTTTTCAGTCAGAATCAAGAAGTTTCAGGATCTTCCTAGGTGTAGGAGAAATAGTCCCCCACCCTGATCATCTCGGGGTCTGTGTTCAGCAAGAGCGCTCGTGGTTGGGAAGAGACTTTGTTAATGGAAAAGGTTGTCTTCGTTCTCTGGCTTGGTGCCTGTCCCCAGATAGGGCTGTCTTTTTTTTTTTTGAGTTGGAGTCTCACTCTGTCACCCAGACTGGAGTGCAGTGGC
>NW_007249732.1:43515-61642 GCF_000164805.1 Carlito syrichta | reverse complement strand
CTCACCTCAGCCTCCCAAAGTGCTGGGATTACAGGCTGAGCCACCGAGCCCGGCTTCTGTCTTTTATTTTAAATGAAGAACTTGTCATTCTGCTTTGTATACAATCTTGACTTAATTTTGTCACCATGAGTATCACCAGGAATCTGACAGTTGTTGAATACTGTAGGAATTTAGAGCTTTGGACTTGAAGTAATGAGGCTAGATGGTGGACTTTGAAAATCTCTCTCCAAGAGGTAAAGTGTCTTTTGGGGGAATTGATCAGTGCCATGTACACAGGGTTGAGAAGGTGGGTTCATGGGTAACCAATGAAAGGCTGCAGGAGCCAGGAAGATGATATTTACCAGGATGGGGGAGGAACTGGAAGAGGGGTCAAGGGTAAGGAGAAGGGCAGCAAATGCCTGCTGAGTGTTTATCCAGTGAGGTGGAAAACATTACCCCCAGTTTACATAAGAGGAAACTGAGATTTAGAGGTTACATAACTCGATTAGGGTCACACAGCTCATATTTGGCAAAGCTTGGACCTGAACCTGATTTTCCAGTTGCTAGGGTACAATCACTTTCAAGGATACCAAATGGTGTCTCAGAAACCCACCTGCCCTTCTCTAAGTGGTTTCCCTTAATCCAGAAACAATTGTTTGCCTTGTGGGCAATTCTCAGTGCAGCCACTAAGTGGCAACCTTGGCCTACTAAGGCTCAGGCTCCGCCTCTCCTGGGAAGAATGGAAGGCAGGGAAGGAGTAGGAGTTCCTTGTGTGTGGCCCTGTGATCAGGTGCTTTTGCACAGTATTTATTTGTTCCTCCCGACATTCCATTTACAAACGAGGCCATTGAGGACCAGCCGGATTGCACAGCTTGGTGGTAGAGGCAGGAATGGAATTGATGTCTGTCTGGCTCCCAAATGTTTCCTCCAAGCTTGCAGGGCTCTCAAAGGCAACATCACTCTGTGCCCTCAGACCACACAGTCTTGTGGGAAAGTGGACAGTGGGGACCCAGCTTGAGTGTACACTGACATGGCCTAGAGAAGGAGGGGGTGGGCGAGAGTTATTGGAGGGCAGAATTCGATTTTCAGGTGGAAATCAAATACAGTCAGAATTCTCGTGTGGACCCTCTTAGGGTGTTGCTCTTCTGGGGACAGCAAGTTTCTCTTGCTGCTTGGAAGAGACTGCCTTTTCTTCCTGATGAAGCAGTTGGCTGGCATGTGGGGGCCATGCTGTGTGGAAAGCGTGTCCTGCATATGCCCACATCAGATTCAAGGCAGGCAGTGATGTGCTGGGACCAGCTGGAACCGGCTGTGGGGACTGGTTTTGTGCATCTTCTCCTAACTCTGTCCTCAGTGTCATGACGTTGGTAGCTGGGAATCAACCATAGTGGGATATGTACACCACGGAAACTGGCAAACACTAGAAACAGGATACCTTCCTCCTGTGGAGCCAGGTATCAACGGATTACCTGCTCACCACTGTCCACCGGGCAGCAAGAGACTCACACCTGAGAGTCAGAGAGATGGATCAAGGGAACCCATGGATTTGTAGGTTCCATCTCACCCTTACATTGAGACTGAGTAGAATTTCTTCATAATTGAAACTATTATTTTTTTCTGTTTCTCATTCTTTGTTGCTAAGGGCAAATCACTGAATTGGAGATGTTAAACCTGCACTGAGGAGACTCTACTGGAAGGTGAGATGGCCAACTCTGGACTGTGCCTCTGGTCCCCACCCCTGTGGTGGAGTCCTGTGGTCTTGAGGAGGTGGGGCACCCCCACACAGGGTGGGCTGCGCTGTTAGCTATGGAACGACAGGGCACACGAGATGGCTCAGGGCCCTCTCTGGACAATGAGGAGAAAGGCACTCTTTTTTTTTTTTTCAGAGAGCACTGTGGCTTGGGCCCCTCAAGGGCCAAGTTTTCTTTCAGAAGAGGAGGTGAGGTTGTGCTGTCTGTGAAGCCACCTTGGGGTTCAGTGAATACAGCAGATGGTGACTGGATAGGAAGGAAACTCTCTCCTGTGCCAAGGCTCACATGTGCTGAATAAATATTGGTTGGGTGGCCAGCAGTGCTGGCTGCCACCTGTGGTTTAAACTGAAAGTTGTTTATCTTGTTCCTGGGAACATGCAACGCTCCAGGATATTCAGACAGCTTGCTAAGAGTGCTGTGGGAGCCCAGAACCCCTAATTCCACCTGGGGCAGGTCAGGGCCAGCTTCCTAGGGACCATGCGAGCTGCATCTGGAGGGGTCAGCAGACATTCAACAGGGGACAGTGGGGAAAAGTCTTACTCCAGGAACTGGGGGCAGGTGGGCAGGCTGGAGGCTGATGGGCATCCTTCTGAGGTCCTAAGGGATGAAGTTGACTCCATAAATGGGGAGTTGTTTTCCCAGGATCAGCTCCTGCTGGGCTCTCCCTCCCATCTGTACTCCATTGAGTAGGTCCTCAAAGTCTATGGGCATGTTCTGCAGCAGTGGGTGGGATTGGCAGAGCCCATACTCTTCCCAGTGGGGGTGGAGGAGCTGTGACCTGAGCCCCTTGTGGGTTGATGGTTGTGTTGAATAATGTGTTCTGTCCTCCCACTTTGGATGGAAGATACTGAGAACTGAGAGCCAAGAACCGAGAGGGAAATCTCATGATAAAGGAACACCAGCAGAGAAATGGCAGTCTGATGTGGTTGAGGTGTGAATGTCACCAACACGCTGAGGTCGGGCAGGAACCCTGAGTGGGAGCTGGGTCTGAGCCTTCTCTTTCCCAGTGGGGTCTTCCCTGGGTTTAAAAGGTGAGGTAGTCAGCATGATCAGATGTTTGTTAAGATGAAAACTCCTTGTGAAAAACTGGCTACAAGCCTCCTGGGGATGGCAGTATTCACTGCCCCACGGAGGAGGGCAGGACTCAACCACTTCTAGGTTAGAGTGTGAGGGTCCCTGGCCCTCTGGAGCGACTAGCTGAGGCTTCTCATTCCAACACTTGTTCAGGTCTGGGCTGGACTCGAGGTGCAGGCCTGTGTGTGACTCAGAGTGCAGGGGAGGTGTCTGAGATTGACCAAGGGCCACCTTGGGGCCCAGAGGCTCTGAAGATGCACCCACGGGCCTCAGTTCCTCTGCCTGGGGGTGGAGTGAGAATGCGTGAGATGCTGCCTGAGACTGACCTGGCCTCCCTCCTCCTTGGTGTGGTTTCTCAAGGTCTGAAGCCATCTCAGTGCGGTACACTTGCTTCACTGATGGGGCACTTGGATCTGGAAAGATCATTGGTCTGGGAGGCTGGAGACCTGGTCCTAGGCCTGGCTCTGCCAGTCAGGACTGTCCAGATCT
The DNA here is from genome assembly GCF_000164805.1 of Carlito syrichta. Lineage (NCBI taxonomy): Eukaryota > Metazoa > Chordata > Mammalia > Primates > Tarsiidae > Carlito > Carlito syrichta. Next base: position 58,349 of record NW_007249732.1, on the reverse strand, counting down.
TGGGTTCACCAACTTATCTCTTTGCCCCTCAGTTTCCTCGTCTGTAAACTGAGAAGGTAATCATAACAGTAGCCGTGTGCCTGTCACAGGTGATGTGCAAGTGGGAGGCAGTGATGATGATTTAATTCTTGGGAATATTTGTTATGTACAGTCCACAAGAATGGATTAAGCATGTCCCCATGTGTCCATGGGTCTGAGTCCTCCCTTCCCCACCCTGTGGCTAATCAAGGGTAGCCTCCCACCTCGTTGCCATGAGTACAAGGACCCAGTTCAGTGACCTGAGCACAGGACCTCCTATCACCCACTTTTGGGGGCCCCGCACCTCCAGAATGGTTTTCTCAGGCTGCCTCCCATCAAGACTCTTCTCAGTTGTCTCACACACAATGGTGCAGCTCTTCCATTTTGTCATTTGATACTAAAGCAAATAAGTTAAATAGGATTTACCAGATCTTTTGGCCTTCAAACCCACCCATGTCGGTGAGAGATTCCTATTCCAGTTTCCTTTAGATTTTCTTGCCCATAACTATCTTTGATATTATTTAGTATAGTTTTTTCTTTTTTAAAGTGAGAACGCAGGATTTATTGAGAGGACAGAAAAGCTCCCACAGTGGGAGGGGACCGAAGGGGTGGCCCTATTGAGTGTACTTTAAAAGTTTTTAGTGGCAGACAACAGCATTTTCTTCAGCATTCCTTTTTACTAAAGGGTATATTTTAGCTCCATGATTTTCTGGCATAGGAAAACAGCCTGTTGCATGGTAAGAGTGGCAACATCTTGAAGCAAAACTGCTATGATGAACGATTTTGACTCTTGCACTTGCAGCAGGATCCTTAGACACTATCTGTAGCATAAATAACTCCTTATGAAGGAACAATGCCCATAGCATGGTTAACCCCTCATTAAAATGTTCATCTGACCTCCCCAGTGGTGACAAGTTTCACAAGAATGTCTGAGGCATGACCAGCTGAACATGTTTAACCAAAAAGCTTGTTACATACAGGATACTTTCTGAGGGCTGGTACAGGGATCTAAGCCTTGCAGCCCCCAAGACATAACTTCTGTTCCTATTAAATGTTTCCTTCTAAGAAACTGGATTCGTCAACCTCTTTCTTCCATCTCTCAGCTTCCTCAGCCTTTTGGGTAGGTTCACATAAACCTGCTCACCATAGAACATTTGGTAGGGCTGAGGAAACAAATTCAAGCCAGAGATCCCAGAAATGGCTTCACTGCAGACCTGGGGCTGGGGCTGGGAGAGCTGCAGCCTGCATCATGGAAAACAAACTTCAGGGTCAGGAGCAGCTGATCAAGTGTGCTATCACTGCCAGCATTCCTTGCCTGCAAAATGTGCCCTTCACCTTGCCTCCAATGTACTTCTTTTTCTCTAGTGACAGTTTTTGTCAGTCTTTTTTGTATAAAGCCACTCCAGCAGTTTTTGTTAGTGTTTCCACAACATTTCTTTTTCCATCCTTTTATTTCCATTTATTTATTTGATTAAATGATTTTTGCTTCTCAGTAGGCATCATATAAGTGAAACGTTTACATTTTATTTTTTCCAACAATCTTTCTTTCTTTGTTGGAATATTTAATTCATTTAAATGTATTTAACTATTGATGAGATGAGATTTACACCTGCCATTTACACCTCTCTATTTTTATTTTTTAAAAATTTTTTAAATTTTAAATTTTTTTATTTTAAAATTGTGGGGTACAGTTAAGGGTTAGGTATACAAATATGCATTGTGCAGGTACCCTTGTTGATGAGGTGTGGCCCCCTGCCCCCAGACATATTGACTACCATTAACCTCTCTATTTTTATATCCATTGGTATACATTAGGTATTTTCTGGTTTTTTATCTCTCCATTGCTACCTTCTTTGTGTTAAATAATTGTTTTCCATACTATCATTTCAATTTTATTGTTTTGTAAATGATATTTTGCAGTTATTTTCCAAGTGGTTGTCTTGGGGGCTCAATTGACATACTAATTTATAGACATCTAGATTGTATTAATACCAACTCACTATAAACATTAATAATATTATAATATTTAAGGCCGGGCATGGTTGCTCACACCTATAATCCCAGTACTTTGGGAGGTTGAGGTGAGAGGATTGCCTGAGCTCATGGGTTTGAGACCAGCCTGGACAACTTGGCAAGACCTCATCTCCACCGTAAATAAAAAAATTAGCAGTGTATGGTGGTGCATGCCTGTAGTTCCAGTTACTTGGAAGGCTGAGGTGGAAGGATTGCCTGAGCCCAGCAGGTTGAGGTTACGGTGGCCGTGAACATGCCACTGCACTCCAGCCTGGGCGACAGAGTAAGACTCTGACTCAAAAAAAAAAAAAAAAGAAAGAAAGAAAAAAAATTTATGTACATGAGAGAAGCCAATTAAGTGTGCTTAATTTAAGATCAACATATCAAAATCTATGATAAATTAATTATAACCAAATATAAATGTAATTGAAGGAAAAATATACAATTCACAAGATTACAGTGGTTTCTTTCAATAAATGTAATAAAGGTTATTAACTAAAACCTGTCTCTCCCTCTGCCTTCTTTGAACCTGCCAAGAGATTGGTGATCATTTGATCACACATATATCTTCGGACAGAAGGGTAATCAAGTCTTCTTTACTCCTCACTATTGTATCCAGGTCACAACTTCTCTCCTTTGAGGATGTACCTTACTATATCGTGTTCTTATCATAATCATTTATCTACCACTTCTCATCAAAGAAAAAGCTCAGAAATTTTCTCCAAATTCCTGCACTTACCCTGCAAGTCATCAGCACCCATGTGTATATCCACTAAGATGTGTGAATGCAAATAATGAAAGGTCTTGGCTGTGGTCCAGGGTCAGGAAGCCACCAACAGCACTGTTGACTGCAGGGTCATGCTGTGCCTTCTAGGTGCACACTGGTTAAAAAAAAAATCAACATCCAACATTTTGCCTCCCAACACCCACAGATATCATGAGGCACAGGGGACCAGTGTTATTGCAGAAAATCCAATGACACCATGACTGCCCTTAGCACATCAGCAGCAGTGAAAACAAAGCAGTGGTTTCTTCCTCACTTTCAACCTCAAAGCCTGCCTCTGACAATGAAACTTTAATCACCCCCAGAGCCCCAGCTGCCAGGGAACCTGTTGAATGTGGGGCTTGGCCAGGCTCAGTGGCTCAGTGTAATCCCAGCACTTTGAGAGGCTGAGGTGAGTGAATTGCCTGAGCCAGTGGGCTTGAGACCAGCCCGGGCAACTTGGCGAGACCTGGTCTCTATAATAAATCAAAAGTTAGCCAGGCATGATAGCACATGCCTGTAGTTCTACCTATTTGGAAGGCTGAGGGAGAGGGATCGCTGGAGCCAAGCCTGTTGACTCTGGGGTGGCCGTGAGTGTGCCACTGCACTCCAACCTGGGTGATGGAGTGAGACTCTGACTCCAAAAAAAAAAATGTGGGACTTGCCTCTATGTAGCATCATCTTATTGGGTACCTGTTTACTGTATCTGCCACAGCTCTTTTACTGCCCTGCTAAAGCCCCATGGATGAGCACATCAGATACTCCAGCCAAGCTCCTAAATACCCTTGTCACTACCACTAGGTCTCACCTACTCAGAAAATCACGAACTTTGGATTGATCCGACTTTTGTACAACACTCACGCTGTCTGACAGAATCACAGACTCCTGGATGACACTGTTGCAGACTCAGCATCTAACCTCAACAAATCTTTTTTTTTTTTTTGAGTTGGAGTCTCACAGTCACCCAGACTGGAGTGCGGTGACCGCTCCCGGCCACCGCAGCCTTGACCTGCTGGGCTCTGGCGATCCTTCTGCCTCAGCCTTCCAAGTAGCTGGAACTACAGGCGTGCGCTACCACACCCAGCTAATTTTTTGATTTATTGTAGAGATGAGGTCTCACCAAGTTGCCCAGGAGGATCTCAGACCCACTCACCTCAGCCTCCCAAGGTGAGGGATTACAGGCGGAGCCACAAATCTTTAATGGGCTAACAAATCTTTAATGCCACTCAGTAATCAGTCATTTGCATCATAAAGATGATATAAATTAACAATAGCTAGCACTTATTGAGTGCTTCCCATGGGCCATGACTCTTCTAAACATTCTGTGGGTTTTATGACATTTCTTTATTTTATTATAGATATGTTGGGTACAAGTGAGGATTAGCTACACAGGCTGCATGCAGGTAAAGTTTGGACCTCCAATTGGCCCTCACTTTCCCTGGTATAGCACCAGGTGCCCTTTATTTTGTTATGTTCCTCCCCCCACCCCAGCAGTGTCCATCGACTGCTGATCCCTCCCTTGTGCTAATGTGATTAATGTTCAGGTCCCACTTATAAGTGAGAACATTCAGTTCTTTGTTTCTGTGATAGATCACTAAGTATGATGGTCTCCAACTCCATTCAATTTTTTGTGAATTCCATAGTTTTTTATGACTGTATAATACTCAATTGTGTATATGTACCACATTTTATTTTATTTATTTATTTATTTATTTATTTATTGAGTTGGAGTCTCACTCTGTTGCCCAGACTGGAGTGCAGTGGTCGCTCCTGGCCACCGCAGCCTCGACCTGCTGGGCTCCGGTGATCCTTCCGCCTCAGCCTTCCGAGTAGCCGGAATTACAGGCGTGCACTACCACGCCCGGCTAACTTTTTGGTTTATTGTAGAGATGAGGTCTCGCCTGCCCAGGTGGGTCTCGAACCCGCAGGCTCAGGCAATCCACTCACCTCAGCCTCCCAAAGGCGCAGGATTACAGGCTGAGTCACGGAACCCGGCTCCACATTTTATTTTTACAGTCCACTTTTAATGGGCAGTGGGGTTGGTTCCATGTTTTTGCTATTGTGAATAGTGCAGCTATAAACAGGTGTGCGCAGGTGTCTTTGTGGTAGAGTGATTTATGCTCCTCAGGGTATAATTCCGGGAGAGGTATTACTGGATTTCATGAAAGGTAAATTTTTAGTTTTTTTAAAGGAATAGTCACGCTGCTTTCCATAGAGGTTGAAGTAGCCTGCACTCCCATCGACAGTGTAGCATTGTTCCCTTTTCTCCACACCCTCGTCAGCATCTACTGTTTTTTGATTTGGTGATGAGGGCCACATCCTTATTGGAGTTAGGTGATATCTCATTGTGGTTTTGGTTTGCATTTCTCTGAGATTAGTGAGGCTGAGCATTTTTATTCACATATCTTCTTTTGAGAAGGGTCTACTCATGTCCTTTGCCCACTTTTTGATAGGTTTGTTTGTGTTTTTTCCCCCCTTTCAGCTTATCTGAGTTCCTTGTAGATCCTGGATGTTAGGCCTCTGTTGGATACATAATTAGCAAATACTTTTCCCATTCTGTGGTTTGTCTCCCAACTCTCTTGAAAGTTTCTTTGTTTTTTTTTTGAGTTGGAGTCTCACTCAGTTGCCCAGACTGGTGTGCAGTGGCCGCTCCCGGCAACCGCAGCCTTGACCTGCTGGACTCCGGCAATCCTTCTGCCTCAGCCTTCCAAGTAGCCGGAATTACAGGCGCGCGCTACCACGCCTGGCTGATTTTTTGATTTATTGTAGAGATGAGGTCTTGCCAAGTTGCCCAGGCGGGTCTTGAACCCGCGGGCTCAGGCAATTCACTCACCTCAGCCTCCCAAAGGTACGGGATTACAGACTGAGCCACCAAGCTTGGCTTGTTTTTGTTTTTTTTTTAGAAGGTTTCTTTTGCTGTGCAAAAGCTTTTCAGTTTGATGAGGTCCCACTTGATTATCTCACCTTATTTTTTTTTTTTTCAGTTGAAGTCTCATCCTATCACCCAGGCTGGAGTGCTGTAGCATGCTCACAGCCACTGCAGCCTCGACCTGCTGGGCTCAGGCAATCCTTCCACCTCAGCCATCCAAGTAGCTGGAACTATAGGCGTGTACCACCAAACCTGGCTAATTTTTTAATTAATTGTAGAGATGAGGTCTCATCAAGTTGCCCAGGCTGGTCTTGAACCCGTGGGCTCAGGCAATCCTCTCACCTTGGCCTCCCAAAGTGCTGGGATTATAGGCATGAGCCATTGTGCCCAGCCTTATTGGCATTTTGGGGATTTGATCAATAACTGATTGCCTACTCTTTGTGCATAAGAGTGTTTCCTATGTGTTCTTCTAGGAGTCTTTTAATTTGAATCTTTACATTTAGGTCTTTGATCCATTTAGAGTTGATTTTTGTAGATGGTGATAGGTAGGGGTCTTGATTCATTCTTCTGCATGTGGTTAGCCAGTTTTCCCAGCACCATTTGCTAAATTTGGTCTCCTTTCTCCAGTGTTTACTATTGGGGGCTTTGTCGAAGATGAATTAGTTGAAAGATTTTTTGCTTTAATAATTTCTGTCCTGTTCCATGTGTCTATTCTTGTACCAGTAGTTTTAGTTACTGTAGGCTTGTAGTAAGTTTAAAGTCTGCAAGTGTGATACCTCCTGCTCTGTTCCTTTTGTTGAGGATTGTTTTGGCCATTCATGCTCTTTTTTATTTCCATATGAATTTTTGTATTGGTCTGAGAAAAATGATATTGGTAATTTGATAGATATTGCATTTAATACGTAGATTTCCTTGGGTAGCATGGACATGTTGACAATATTGATTCTTCCAATCCATGAGCAGGGAATATTTTTCCATTTTTTTTGGTTTCATCCTTGATTTCTTTGAACAGCGTTTTATAGTTCTTGTTGTAAATGTCTTTCACTTCTCTGGTTAGGTAGATGACCAGGTATCAGGTATTTCTTTTCTTTTTTCTGTGTGGCTAATGTGAATGGGATTGTGCTTTTTATTTGGAACTCTACCTGCTTGTTGCTAGTGTATAGAAATGCAACTGTCTTTTGCACATTGATTTTGTATGGTGAGACTTTACCAAAGTTGATTATCAGTTTGAGGAAGCTTTTAATAGCTTCCCTAGGGTTTTCTTTTTTTTGAGTTGGAGTCTCACTGTCACCCAGGCTGACTGGAGTGCAGTGGTATGCTCACAGCCACCACAGCCTCTATCTGCTGGGCTCAGGCAATTCTTCCACCTCAGCCTTCCAAGTAGTGGGAATCACAGGCGTGTGCTACCAAGCCCATCTAATTTTTTTATTTATTGTAGAGTTGAGGTCTCCCCAAGTTGTCCAGGTTGGTCTCAAACCCCTGGGTTTAGGCAGTTCTCTTGCCTCAGCCTCCCAAAGTGCTGGGATTACAGGCATGAGCCACTGTGCACGACTGCCCTAAGATTTTCAAGATGTAGGATTATATCATCTGCAAAGAGAGATAGTATGACTTCCTCTTCCTGATTTTCTTCTCTTGCCTGACTGCTCTGGCTAGGACTGGAGAACTATATTGAACAGGAAGGGTTAGAGTGGGCATCCTTGTCTAGTTCCCATTCTCAGGGGGGAATGCTTCCAATTTCTGCCCATTGAGCAAAATGTTGGCTGTACGTTTATCAGAGATTGCTCTTACTGTTTTGAGGAATGTTCCTTCTATACCTAGGTGCTCAAGAGTTTTTATCAAGAAGGGATGCTGGATTTTGTTGAATGCTTTTTTCTGCATATAATTATATGATCATGTGATTCTTGGTTTTACATTTGTTAATATGCTTAATTACATTTTTGGTCTTGCAAATGTTGAACCAGCCCTGCATCCCAGGAATGAAGCCCACTTGGTCATAGTGGATGATCCTTGAGATGTGTTGTAGGATCCGATTTACTAGAATTGAGTTTAGGATTTTTGCACCTGAGTTCATCAAGGAGATTGGTCTGTAATTCTCTTTTCTAGTTGGGTCTTTTCTGGGTTTGGATATCAATATGATGTTGGCTTCATAAAATGAGTTGAGGAGCATTCCCTCTTTCTTGATTGCCTGGAAAACTTTCAGTAAGATTGTTATCATCTCTTCCTTGTATGTCTTGTGGAATTCAGCTGGAAAGCCATTGGTGGAAAGCCATTGGATCTGGGGCTTTTTTTTTTTGTTAGGTAGATTTTACTGACTGAGTTGATTTCCTGGATTTTTATTGCTCTGCTTAAGTTTTGATTTAATCTTGTTTCAACTTTGGGAGGTTATGTGATGTCAGAAAGTCCTCCATTTCCTTTAGGTTTCCTAGTTTATTTGTATACAGGTTTTTGTAGTAATCTCTGATAATCTTTTGAATTTCTTCAGGGTCAGTTGTGATTTTACCTTTTGCATTTTCTAATTGTGTTTATCTGAGCTTTCTCTCTCTCTTTTAAAATAGTGAATCTGGCTGGGGTCCATTGATCTTATTTATCATTTCAAAGAACAAGTTTTTTGTCTTGTTGGTTTTTTATATGATATTTTTGTCTTTTATGTCCTGCAGTTGTGACTTTTTCTTGGTGATTTGGATTTTTCTGCTGAAGTTGGAATTTTGGTGGTCTTGGCTTTCCAGCTCCCTTAGGTGTAATGTTAGGCTGTTTACTTGTGATCTTTCTGTTTTCTTGAAGTGCATGTGCAATGCTATGAATTTTCCTCTTAATACTGATTTCATGACATCCTAGAGATTCTGATAAGATGTGTCTTTATTTTCATTTGTTTCCAGGAATCTTTTTATTTCTATCTTGATTTCTGTGTTGACCCAGAGGTCATTCAGCAGTGTGTTGTTTAGTGTTCATATCTTTGTGTGTTTTGGAGGAATCTTGTTGGTGGTGATTTTAATTTTTATTCCACTGTGTCCTAAGAAGATGCATAGTATTGTTTCAACCTTTGGGAATTTTTTTAATGCTTGATTTATGTCTGAAAATGTGATCAATCTTGGAGTATGTTCCTTGTGCTGATGAGTAGAATGTATACTCTGTAGTTGTTGGGTGAAGTGTTCTGCAGATATCTGTTAAGTTCATTTGGTTGGCTGTTGAGTTGAGGTTCCAGATCTCCTTATTGATTTTTTGCCATGTTGTTCTATCTAGAGCTATTAGTGGTCTATTTAAGTCTCCAGCTATGATTGTGTGAGGGTTAGTTTTCTCTCTTAGTTAACTTAGTAGTTGATTTATAAAATCTTGTGCTCAGCCGGGCTCAGTGGCTCAGCCTGTAATACCAGCACTTTGGGAGGCCGAGGTGAGTAGATTGCCTGAGTCCGTGGGTTTGAGACTTGCCTGGGCAACTTGGTAGACCTCATCTCTACAATAAATCAAAAATTAGCCGGGTGTAGTAGCACGCGCCTGTAGTTCCAGCTACTTGGAAGCCTGAGGCAGAAGGATCGCCAGAGCCCAGCAAGTCTAGGCTGTAGTGGCTGGGAGTGGCCACTGTACTCCAGTCTGGGTGACAGAGTGAGACGCCAACTCAAAAACAAAAAACAAACAAATAAAAAAACCCTTGTGCTCCTGTGTTGGGTGCATATATTTTTAGGATGAATATTTTTTGCTGGTAGATTGAGCCTTTTATCATTATATAGTGTCCTTTGTAGCCTTTTAAACTTTTGATGGCTTGAAGGCTGTTTTGTCTGATATTAGAATACCTATTTTGCCCTCTTTTGCTTTCTGTTCACCTGAAAGTTTGTTTTCCATCCTCTAACTTGAGTCTGTGGGTATCCTTTGCAGTGAGATGAATGTCCTGGAGGCAGCAGATTGTTGGATTGTGCCTTTTAAACTAGTTTGCCATTCTATGCCTTTTCATTGGCGCATTTAGTCCATTCATATTTAGGCTGATTATTGAAAAATGAGAATTTATCCCTATCATAGGGCTCTTAGAAGGCTGCCTTGTTTTCTTTTAACTTTTGTGTTTATGTATATGTATGTTTTCATTTTTGTGGGTACTTTGTATGCCCCATTAACTCTGTGTTTGCCTGTATTTCTTTTTTTTTTTTTGAGTTGGAGTCTCATTTCATCGCCCAGGTTGGAGTGCAGTGGCACACATGCTCACGGCAACCCCAGTGCCAACCTCCTGGGCTCTGGTGATCCTTCCGCCTCAGCCTTCCAAGTAGCCAGAACTATAAGCACGTGCTACCATGTCCAGCTAATTTTTTATTTATCATAGAGACAAGGTCTCACCAAGTTGCCCGGGCTGGTCTTGAACCCACAGGCTCAGGCAATCCACTCGCCTCAGCCTCCCAAAGTGTTGGGACTATAGGCTGAGCCACTGAGCCCGGCCTGCCTGTATTCTTGTGCATGGCTGTTCCTTTTTTTTTTTTTAAAATCTGAAGGCAGCATATTCTTTTAGGGATAGGATGTCTGGGAAAGATTTTGTTTATTTATTTATTATTATTTTTGGAGTGGAAGTCTTACTCCATCGCCCAGGCTGGAATGTAGTGGTATGTTCACAGCCACCCCAGTGTCGACCTCCTGGGCTCGGGTGATTCTTCCGCCTCAACCTTCCAAGTAGCCAGAATTACAGGCACACACTACTACGCAGTAATTTTTTCATTTACTGTAGAGACAAGATCTCGCCAAGTTGCCCAAGCTCGTCCCGAACCCCTAGGCTCAGGCAATCCTCTCACCTTGGCCCCTCAAAGTGCTGGGATTACAGGCTTGAGCCACTGCGCCTGGCCTGGGAAGGAGTTTAATTCTCTGTCACTGATGAAACAGCTTGGTTGAGTAGGAAATTCTTGGTTGGAATTGCTTATCTTTAAGAACATTAAAAATTGGACTCGCCGGGCTCGGTGGCTCAGCCTATAATCCCGTGCTTTGGGAGGCTGAGGGGAGTGGATTGCCTGAGCCAGCAGGTTTGAGACCCACCTGGGCAACTTGGCGAGATCTCATCTCTACAAAAAATAAAAAAATTAGCCGGATGTAGTAGTACGCGCCTATAGTTCCAGTTACTTGGAAGCTGAGCGGAAGGATCGCCGGAGCCCAGCAGGTCGAGGCTGCTGTGGCCGGGAGCATGACACTGCACTCCAGTCTGGGTGACAGAGTACTCCAGTCTGGGTGACAGAGTGAGACTTCAACTCAAAAAAAAAAAAAAAAAGTTGGACTCTAGTCCCTGCTGGCATGTAGTGTTTTTACAGACAAGTCTGGAGCAATTCTGATTGGTCTGTCCTGGTAGGTTGTCTGACCTTTCTCTCTTGCTGCCTTTAGAATTTTTTCCTTTATACCTACTTCCTTTAGAATTTTTTCTTTTATACCTACTTTTTGTATGTGTCTAGGGGTTGGTCTTCTCATGTGATGCTTTGTGGGGGGGGGTCTCTGAATCTCTTGTGCTTAAATGGTCATGTTTCTGGAGAGATGAGGAAAGTTTTCTTCGATGGCCTCATGGAACGCTTGTTCTAAAGTGTTCTTCGTTTCCCTTTCTGCTTCAGAGACACCAATCAGGTATGGGTTTGGCTTCTTGATAAGATTGCACATCTCTTGGAAGCTTTGCTCTTCCCTTTTTTTTAGATTTTCCCCCTATGTTTTTAATAGATTGGGTCAATTCCATAGTTTGGTCTCAAGTTCTGAGATTCTTTACTCTGCTTGGTGAGTTCTGTTCTCTATGCTTGCTAGTTTGTTATTTATTTTGAGATTGGAGTTTTTAATTTCCATTATTTCAGAATAGACTTTCTTGAAATTGGCCAACTCCTTTACAATTTCTTTGAGTTTTGCTTCTTGTTTCTCTGGATTCTTCTTCATTTTTGCCATCCAATCTTTTTGTAGTTGTCATCTGAGGCAAGTTGTTGTGGGAGATTTCCATTGTTTATGCTCCAATGGCTGTCTTTTTGGAAGCTGACTCTTTAGGAATCTTGTTTTTCCATTGAGTTTTCCTCATTTGTGACAGATCTCTTTTCCTTCTCTAAAATCCCGTTATTCAGTGAGAGAGGGAGCAGCATTAACTTCTGCTGCTTGCTCCAGCTTGTGGTTGGTTACAGTAATTGTAGCTTCTCTTTCTTCCTCTGCTAAACCAGACAAACCAGTTTTCAGCCCGATCTGTCTGAGTGTGAAACAGCATAAGGAGTAGGGCACCTGGAATCCCACACCTGCCATTGCTTTTTGGTCTCTGTGGGTATAAAGAGTCCCCTACTGGGTGCAGGGTGTAATGGCAGCTGGGTTCCTACTTTTTGCCTGGCTTAGCATGAGAGGCATTAGTCTGCTTTTCCACTGGCTGCCGGTGGTGGCCATGACAGCAAGATTCACTCTGCATGGGGTTCCATTCCTACTTGGGAAGAGACCACCAAGGCAGCAGTGACAGCTGGTGAGTGGTCAATTCCCCACTTCACTTGGGGTCTGGTTACCCCCTGCTAGGTCCTGACCAAGGCTTCTTCCCTGTGAGACTGACAGCTTGATTGTGGGTGGGAGAGGATGAAATGACTTGAAACATCTTTGAATCACTCACCCTTATTCTTCTTTGAGCAGAGCCTCTGTCTTTGTCCAAGTATGAAACAGGACATGGGGTGGCGAACCTGGAGTTCCACATCTGCTATTGTGTTTCTGGTCTCTTGTAGCACAAGAGACCTCATCTGGGCACTGAGTGTATTGCCTGCCAATAAGTGTTCAGGGCGTGTCAGTCAATTGGCTACTGGATCCCCACTCTTAAACACTATGGGATGTGCCCATTTACAGATTAGAAAAAGATAACATAGAAAGACTAAGTCATTTGTTCAAGTCCCCACAGCTGGGAAGTATCAGAACCAGAATTTAAATCCAGATAGTTTGAATCCACAGCCCACACTTTCATCATTCTGCCAACTGCCCCTCATGTTCTGCCAAATCTCCTTCTGCTATGGACTGAATTGTATCCCCTCCAAAATCTGTATGTTGGATCCCTAAAGCCCAGTGTGATAGTGCTTGGAGACTAGGCCTTTGGAAACAAATTTGTTTAAATGAGGTCCTGAGGGTAGAGCCTTCATGATAGGATTACTGCCCTATAAAAAGAGGATGATATCAAGATCCCTCTCTCTCTACCTCTCCTCACTCTCTCACCACCATGAAAGCACACAGTAAGAATGAAGCCATCTATAAGCCAGGAAGAGAGCCCTCACCAGAACCCTACCCTGCTGGCTCTCTGATCTCAGACATCCAACCTCCAGTATTGTGAGAAAACAAATTTCTATCATTTAACCTCCTAGCCTATGGTGTTTTGTTATGGTAACCTGAGCAGTCTAAGACGGCACCTACTTTATCACTTTTGCAAATGACAGACACTTCTGTTTTTCAGGGAAAAATAAAAAGCAAGTTCCTACCACCAAACTTCCCAATGGCCTGCGTTTACTTATATCTGTTCTCTCTCCTGTCCCCATACAAGACACTGTGCTCCTATTGTCTAAGGTGAGTGGGTCAGATCCATTTCACCTGTGGTTCAAGTCTCTTTTCCTTCCCCTGTTTCAGGAAAACGGCTCTCTAATGTAGTTCCTTTTTCTTGAATGTTCTGCTGACCTTGCTCACTAATTCATTGTGGCCCTTACAGATTCTCGGTACTCTCTTTTCTTAACATCCCCTTAACCTCATACCCCAACTATCGTCCTATTTTTCCATCTTCCATGTCACAGCCACACTTTTTTTTTTGAGTTGGAGTCACACTCTGTCACCCAGACTGGAGTGCAGTGGCTGCTCCCGGCCACCACAGCCTCGACCTGCTGGGCTCCGGCGATCCTTCCATCTCAGTCTTCCAAGTAGCTGGAACTACAGGCACGTGCTACCAAACCTGGCTAATTTTTGATTTATTGTAGAGATGAGGTCTTGCCCAGATGGGTCTCAAACCTGCGGGCTCAGGCAATCCAAATCTTCAGCCTTCCAAAGTGCTGGGATTACAGGCTGAGCCACCGAGCTTGGCTACAGTCACACTTTTACAATTGCTCCAAGATACTCGCTCCTGGTCCTTCTTCCAGGAGCACTCTTCAAGTGTCACCAGGTGTCCAGCAACTACCCAGTATTTGATGCTGTTGACCCCTTTCTCCTTCTTGATACACCCTCTTGTTCAGTTTCCCTGCTCTCTCATGTTCTGGGGTCTCCCCTTTCCCCCTGCTGTTCTCCTTGGGCTCCGTTGTTGGTTCCTCTTCCCCCACCTCCACCCTTCCCTCGAGAGTTGGTGCTTCCAAGGGTTTGTCATAATCTCGTTTTCATGTCATTATTTGAGCACTCACTAGGACATCTACTTCCCTGGTTTCAAGGGCTACCCATGGGCTGCTCATGTCCAAGTCTGTATCTCCACCCCACACCCTCCGCTTAGCATCAGGTCTTGCATTTGGCTCTCTACCAGCCTTCTCCACTGGCATCTCACATCTCTGTGTCCACTGTTGCATTATCCTTGTTTTCTAGTCTGTTTCTGGCTCCCACTCTGTCAATGGCCTTATCCAGAAACTGTCCTTATCCTTGTCTTTTTCTCTCCAGTCCCCTAGGGCAGTTGATAAGTGCTTGCAATGGGTCAGATCCATTGCAAATCATCTCACAAACAATGATTTCATTTCACCACCACAATCATAAAACAGAAGAGGAAAAGAGTAAAACTATTGTGGTGTCTGGCCTTATTGGTGAGGACATTGCAGCACAGCTCCTAAGCCATCACACTTTTTCAGTTTCCCCCACCCCAACAGTTTGTGGCATCTGGGACAGGCCCCGCCATCCTCACTCTCTCCTAGGTACCAGACCAATGGATATGTCCCTTTAATGCAATCCGCTATTCTTCATCACAGTCTGTTGCAATACACCAGCTTCCTTTTTATATTATGCAGAACTTGGAGAAAAGGAAACTGCATTCTTCTCCCGTAGGTAATGAAAGCAGAAGCTCTCATTATAGTTTTTGTCTCATGGGAAAGTTCAGAACAGTTTCAGATGATTTAATTGGGTCTACAAAAAAGTATTAAAAATTATCTCCTTGTATACAACAAACCTTCTCTCTTTTTTTTTTGAGTTGGAGTCTCACTCTGTCGCCCAGACTGGAGTGCAGTGGCCACTCCCGGCCACCGCAGCCTCGACCTGCTGGGCTCCGGCGAT
>NW_007249732.1:42006-43495 GCF_000164805.1 Carlito syrichta | reverse complement strand
ACTCACCTCAGCCTCCCAAAGGCGCGGGATTACAGGCTGAGCCACCGAACCCAGCTAAACAAACCCTCTCTTTCCAGTCTCAACTGCCACCGTTACCATTATTGGCTCATTTCAAAAATGTAAACAAAACAAAACTGTATCTTTTATCCTTTCTATCTCCCCAGCTTGGACTGCAGGTCCGCCTGCAGTAGTCAGGTTCCCAGAGATCAGAGGGAAACAGGCAAGTTCATCACCCCTCATCCCTAGCCTCTGCAGCACACATACACCCCACAAATATATAGACAGACACTCTGGTTTATGCCTGGTTCTTCAGGATGAATCATATGTTGTGCCACAAACAAGTCATAACAAATTTGAGAAGGTTAACATAATTTCAAATATCTTTTCCAACCACATTGGTACGAAACTAAAAGTTACTACAGGAGGAATTTTGGAAAATTCACAAGTGTGTGGAAATTAAACAACATATTCCTGAACAATCAATGTGTCAGTGAAGACACCAAGAAAGAAATAAAAAAGTACCTTGAGATGAGTGAAAACATAAATACAACTTACCAAAACATATGAGAGATCAAAGCAGAAATTCTAAGAAGGCAACTTAAAATAATAAATGCCTATTGAACTAAAAGAGAAAGATCTCAAATAAACAATCTAACTTTACATCTCAAAGCACTAGAAAAAGATGAAAGTGCTAAGCTCAAATTTAGTAGAAAGACAGTTATAATGAAGGTTAGAACAAAATTAAATAAAATTGAGACTAGAAAGACAGTAGAGAAGATCAACACACCTCAGAGTTTGTTTTTGAAAAGATAAAATGATGAACTTTAGGCTAGATTAAAAAGAAAAGAGAGGAGAGGAGTGACGGGAGGGAGGGAGAAAAAAAAAGAAAAGAGAGAAAACAAAATAAAAAAGCATTATAAATGTGAGAGAAGACATTACCACAGATACTACTGAAATACAAAGGATCATAACAGACTACTATGAACAACTGTAAACCAACAAATTGGATAACCTAGGAAGAAACCGATAAATATTTAGAAACATATAACTGAAATAAACTTAATCATAAAAAATCAAATGTGAATAGACCAATAATGAGTAAGAAGACTAATCAATAATAATCCCTCCCCAAAGAAAATCTAAGGAAGAGATAGCTTCATGGGTGAATTCTACCAATCATTGAAGAAAAATTAACTTCAATCTCTATCAAATTCTTTCAAAAAATGAGGAGGGAATTTTTATTTTATTTTATTTTTTATTTTTATTAAAATTTTTTTTTTTTTTGAGTTGGAGTCTCACTCTGTCGCCCAGACTGGGGTGCAGTGGCCGCTCCTGGCCACCGCAACTTCGACCTGCTGGGCTCTGGCGATCCTTCCGCCTCAGCCTTCCGAGTAGCCGGAATTACCGGCATGTGCTGCCACGCCCGGCTGATTTTTTGATTTATTGTAGAGATGAGGTCTTGCTGCCCAGGCGGGTCTCGAACCTGTGA
>NW_007249732.1:20978-41819 GCF_000164805.1 Carlito syrichta | reverse complement strand
TGTGTGTGTGTGTGTGTGTGTGTGTGTGTGTGTGTGTGTGTGTGTGCACGTGCGCACGTGCACTAGGTCACATACAAGCAGCTACAGTGCAGCAAAAGTTTGGGAGCCCAACTCCAACCAGGATACATCCTGCTGCAGAGTCCAATAGCCTCTGCATATCTCCACATCTCTGGAGTTCCACTGACATCTCATGTGCACTGAGAAGGCTGCAGTGTCATGATGCTGGCCAGACCCAGAAGTGTGACATATGTCCAAAGTGCTGAAAGAAAAAAGTTGGTAGTCAAGAATACTATGCCCAGCAAAACTACCATTCTAATAAGAAATAAAGTCTTTCTCATACAGGTAAAAACCGAGAATATTCATTGTCATTAGACTGGTTCTATGAGAAATGCCAAAGAGTCCTAAAACTTCAAGTGAAACAATAATATTTACCATGATGAAAACACATGAAATTATAAAACTTACTGGTAGAGCACAAACAAAGTAGAGAAATAGAAATCAAATGCTTTAATTATAAAAACTATAAAATTTAAAGGTAAATAATAAAAGAGAAATAATCAATTTACAATCAGAAAATACGCAAGCAAATGGCATGAGTAAAGTCCTCAACTATCAACAGCAACTGTAAATGTAAACAGTTTAAATTTGCAGCACAAATCAATGTCCATCAACTGATCAGTGGATAAATAAAATGTGGTATATATTTACCATGGAATACTCTTCAGTCATAAAAGAAGAACAAAATATCATCTTTTGCAGCAACTGGAATGGAACTGAAGGCCATTATCCTAAGTGGAGTAATGTGGGAATGAAAATCCAAATATACATGTTCTCACTTATAAGTGGGAATTAATCTAGGGGTCTTCAAAAACATATAGAATGGTTCAGTGAACACTGGAGGCTCAGAGGGGGTATAATGGGAGGGTGGTTAGGAATGAGAAATTGCTATTGGGTACAATGTGTAGTAGGGGTGATGAACACTCTTAAAGCCCAGAGTTCACCACTATACACTACATCCATTTAACCAAAAAAACCCACTTGTATCCCTACAGATATTGAATACACACACACACACACACACACACACACACACACACACACACACACACACACGTATGTATATATACAATACACACACACACACACACACACACACACACACACACACACACTGACTGAATAGATTAAAAAACAAGGCCTACTTACATACTACCAAAAAGAAACTCAATTTACCTATAAAGAACAGATCATCTAGATAGAAAATCAACAAATAATCATTGGATTTCATCTGTGCTGTAGACCAAATGGACCTAACAGACAATTTCAGAATGTTTCTTCCAACAGCTGCAGAATACACATTCTTCTCATCAGCACATGAAATATTCTCTAGGATAGACTATATATGAGGACACAAAACACGTTTCAATAAATTGGAAAAATTGAAGTCATATCAAGTATCTTTTCATACCACAATAGAACAAAACTAGAAATAAAAAACAAGAACAACTTTGGAAACTGTATGAATGCATATAACTTAAATAATACACACATAAATGACCACTGGGCATGAAAAAGAAAAAGAAAAAAAAATTCTGGAAACAAAAAGGGAAATAAAACATACCAAAACCTATGGGATACTGTGAAAATAATGCTAAGAAGGACGTTGGTAGCAAGAAATGCCTACATAAAAGAAGTTGAAGGACTTCAAATAAACAACCTAACAGTCAATTTAAGGAACTAGACAAACAAGAATAAACCAAACCCCGATTTAGCAGAAGGAAAGAAATATTAAAAATCAGAATAGAATTAAACAAAAGAGAGACTAAAAAATAAATATAAAACATCAACAAGGCCGGGCTCGTTGAGTCAACTGTTAATGCCAGCACTTTGGGAGGCAGAGGCAAGTGGATTGCCTGAGCCCTCAGGTTTGAGACCAGCCCTGCAACTGTTGAGACCTCATCTCTGCAATCTATCACAGAAACAAGGAACAGAGTTCCATATGTTCTCACTCATAAGCGGAACTTGAACAATTATAATACTATAAGAAAGCATTTGACAGTAATGGGAAACTGTCAGGGGAAGGGGAGTGGGATTGGCAGTTGAGGGAAACTGCTAGGATAGGGAGGGGTATGCCTCATCAACAAGGGTACCTGCATAATCATTGTTTGTATACCTAACCCTGAATTGTACCCTATATCTTTATAATAAAATAATAATCATAAAAAAATTAACCTGGCGCGGAAGCACGTGCCTGTAGTTCTGGCTACTTGAAAGACTGAGGAGGAAGGATCACCAGAGCCCAGCAGCTCGAGGCTAGGGTGGTTGTGTGCATGCCACTGCACTCCAGCCTGGGCAATGGAGTGAGACTTCGACTCAAAACAAAAAAAACAAAACAAACACAAACAAACAAACAAACTAAAATCAACAAGAAAGAAAAGTTGGTATTTTGAAAAGATAAAATTGATAAACTGCTAGATATATTACCACCCAAAATAAAGACCAACAAGTAATGAGATGGAATCAATAATATAAAGTCTTCCAACAATGAAATGCCCAGGAATGGATGGTTTTACTGCTGAATTCTACCAAATACACACAAACATAAATTCTTTTCAAACTATCCCTGAATATTTCAGGGAAAGAAGTTCTTCTTGACTCAATCTATGACATTAACATTACTCTGCTAACAAAACCAGACTAGGACACAACATCACACTTCCTTGTTTCAAACTATATTGCAAAACTATAATAATCAAGATAGTATGGGAATGGCATCTATAGGGCCCACAAATAAACCTATGTCTATGAGTTCAACTAGTGTTTGCCAGGGGTGTCAAGAATACACAATAGGGAAAGGTCAGTCTCTTCAAAAAATGGTGTCAGGGAAAGTGGATATCTATATGTAAAAGGATGAAATTGGGTTCTTATCCTACATCATATACAAAAAATTAGTCAAAATGGTTTAAAGTATTGAAAGTTAGAGACAAAGCCATAAAAATTCTTTTTTTTTGTTTTAAAGCCATAAAATTTCTAGAAGAACACAGGGACAAAGCTCCTGGGGGTTGATCTTGGCAATGATGTTTTGAATATGACACCAAAAGCATGGCCATCAATACTGAAAATGAACAACTGGGATTATATTAAACTATAAAGCTTCTACCCAGCAAGGAATACTATCAGCAGAATGAAGAAACAACCTACTTATTTGGAGAATATATTTGCAAATCATCTGGTAAATGGTTAATATCCAAAAAAACCCATGAAACTTTATAATATAATAGCAAACAAACGAAACAAATAGTTAAAACTGGCACAGGACCTGGATGGATATTTTTCCAACATTAGTTACAGATGGTCAACTGATATATGAAAAGTAGCTCAATATGACTCATTATAGTGGAAATATAAATCAAAACCACAATAAGTTATTGTTTCATATCTGTTAGGGTGACTATGATAAAAAAAGACAAGAAATAAGTGTCGGCAAGGTTATGGAGAAAAAGGAATACATGGATGCTGTTGCTGAGAATGTAAATTTATAGCCATGATGGAAAACAGTATGAAAGTTCCTCAAATAACTAAAAATAAAACTATCCTTTGATAAATACTTGGGTTGTTCCCAGCTCTTGGTTATTGTGAATAATGCTAATATGAACATTTGTGTACAAGTTTTTTTTTTTTTTTGAGTTTGAGTCTCACTCCATTGCCCAGGCTATAGTGCAGTGGCTTGCTCACGGCCACCCCAGCACTGACCTGCTGGACTCACTGATCCTTCTGCCTCAGTCTTCCAAGTATCCAGAACTACAGGCATGCACTACCATGTCTGGCTAATTTTTTGATTTATTGTAGAGATGAGGTCTCGCCAAGTAGCTCAGGCTGTTCTCGAACCCTGGGACTCAGGCAATCCTCTCACCCCGGCCTCCCAAAGTGCTGGAATTACAGGCTTGAGCCACGGTGCCCAGACTGTGTACACGTTTTTGTGTGGAGGTATTTTCATTTCTCTTGGGTTGTACATATCTGGGAATAGACTAAAAAACATTCAATTGTACACTTTAAATGAAGTTATTTAAACACTTTATTTAAGTGAAATTATATCTCAGTAAAGCTGTTTAAAAAGCTACTCATAAGTTTTCTTTTAGGTACATATCCAGTGAAAATGAAACCACAAGTATCTTAAATTGACATATGCACTCCCATGTTTATTGAAGCATTTTTTTTACAATAACAAGGTATGGAAAAAACCTAGGCCTGACATAGTTTGTATGTTTGTTTCCTCCAAATGTCATGTTGAAATGTAATTCCCAATGTTGGAGGTAGAACCTAGTGGGAGGTATTCGGATCATGGAAGGTGGTGAGTTGGAGGCAGCTGAGGCTATGGCCAGAGGGAGCGTGCGGTTCTTTCTCTTGTCCCTTTGAGAGAGCAGGAGCAGGGCTAGCAATGGCTTTAGGGAAAGTTGTGGTTCAATCTGGCCAAGAACCTGTCAGCCTCTGTGGGTTTGATTTTGCCTTGAGTGTGTACAGAGGATGACCAACATTATTAGCAGCTGAGAAAGTATTGACACCAGCACAAGGTAAATGCCAGTATTTTCCCTGGGTAGTGGGGGGGGGGTTCATCCTCTATAGAGAGCTTTGTTCTTTTGCCCACAGCTTCTTAGGTAACTGATGGTTGAAGGTTTTTAAAAAATGAGAAAATAAATTTGGCTTATTACATGGGGTAGGGACAGAGGAAAGTCACTGATATCCAGAGGAAAATTGTTGTAATAGCATGGTTTCAGTGGCTGACTATAGGCTTGAACTGGTGACCAGGAAAACAAGGGCCAGAGCTGAGAACTCAGGGAAATAGGTAAGGGGAAGGGGAGGGTAGGCGTGGGAATACCAGCTGGCTTTGCCTGCAGGGAGGAAGAGGTCCAATATAGCATCAGGAGCATGACAGAGTGAGGTTGCCAATTTATTTCTTCTGCAACTACTCACTGAGTGTGCACAGCACTGCAGGTGCTGGGATGAGATGGAAGAACTGAATGACTTTCTTTGGCCTGCTGGCCTATCTCCACTGTAGGAACTCACTAGACCTGTCTTGAGGGGAAGAGTGTACGAAGTTCTTTGCTCAAGCGTGTCCTCCTCTCTCATCTCCTCCCTTCCAGTGTTTCCTCTACAGCTGAACAGCCTGGCAGGCAGCTGGGCATGAAGCCCTGCTCTGAGGATGGGTCCCTCTGATGGGCCTTTGGGCTCCTGGGATTTACCAGCCTCCTCCTCAGTGAGTGTTTCGGGATCCCTGGGGAAGCAGGGCAATTGGGTGGGGTTGGACTAGCTGGGCCCTGACCACTGGGAGGCTGTTCAGATTCTGATGTCTCTGTGGAACAGATAGAAAAAATTATTCTGTTATAAGTTACAAATTCAGAGTCTTTGGTCAGAGCTCCAAGGTGATGGCAAGGAAGGAAATGAACTTTTGGTGGAGAAAAGGCTGGAAACCTGAGCTAGGGCAGCCTTGCTGCATTAGGGGAACCTTCACCAGGAAGAGGAGGCTGCATCAGCAGGGAAGCCATGAGAGCCTGGAGCTGCCTGGGAGAAGGCAGGAGGCAGCTAAAATAGTAGCCTTCTGGGCAGAAGGCTGGGGACAGGGTCCATCTGACCTGGAACTCACAGGTGTCCTGACAGTTCCTGTCACTGTCCCTTGGAGAAGGGGGTTGAACTAGAATACTGTGTCTGAGCTGGAAAATGCTCCTCTGGTCTGGGCTTTTTGAGCCTTTCCATTAAAAAGTAGAGTGAACGTTACTCCTTAGTCTGGGCTTGGGGCTCAGTTTTCAGCCGATCATCACAAAGGAGACGGTCCTTGGGAGTCATACATGTATTTTTTTTTTGAGTCTCACTCTGTCACCCAGGCTGGAGTTCAGTGGCAAGCTCATGGTCACTGCAACTTTGATTTGCTGGGCTCAGGTGATCCTTCTGCCTCAGCCTTCCAAGTAGCTGGAACCACAGGCATGTGCCACACCATGCCTGGATAATTTTTTGATTTATTGTAAAGATGAGGTCTCACCAAGTTGCCCAGGCTGGTCTTGAATCCTTGTTCTTAGGCAATTCTCCCGCCTCCACCTCTCAAAGTGCTGGGATTACAGGCGTGAGTCACCTCACCTGGCCACAAAGGTATCTTAAAATTGTATGTGTAATCTGCATTAGTTTTCATTGTAAAATGTCATATAGAAGTTATCTTTGGATAAAATGAATACCATGGGAGGATGCCCTTTGATGCCTCACTCACTGTGAGTCTCTTTCCCTCATCCTGAAATGTTGCTCAGGCCTAGATGATTACAATGAAACCCTTTAAAGAAAGAGAATTTCTTTAAAGAAAATAAAGAAGCCCAAATAAATAGAATTCATTAGAAGCAAGTCAATAGGTGCAACCAACCCTCTGGGAGGAGATCACAGGAGGTGTGTACAGGAGGAGAGAGGCAACTTTGGAGACCATGTTAGCAGCTGTTTCCTACAGTCATGCACTTAGCATGTGCCAGTTGTGCAGGGGCTTCTGACCCTTGAACTCGTGATTCATGCTCTCATCGTGAGGCAGGTCAGGAAACTGGAGGCGAGGCAGGTTGAGGAAACTGTTTAATGTCGTCCTCCACTAGAATCATGACTTCATTCTAGAGTACTTCAGATTTATTACACTAGGCTTATTCCTAGAATCAAAGGAATGTATTGGATTGGATAATGTTTCTAATATGACAAGTCTTGCAGTTCTCTTATTTTTTTCAATGAGAAAACATTTTTCTTGTTTCCAACACCTAGGCGTCTATAGCACTGGGGCCCAGAGATCTGGTGCACTGGTCTCTAGGGTGAAGGATTCTGGAGCCAACGTTCCCCTGAAGGGGATCTGAAGAGGCTCTTTTTTCCTGTGATCAAGAAACCAGAAGTATAGCTCTAGGAGCAGAGCTAGAGGAGTTCTCCTTGGGCTTTGGCCCTGAGTCAGGTTTCACAGTCATGCTGCGAGTCCACAGGGGGGTCGAGTCTCCAACCTGGGTCGGCCTCCAGGACAAGTGAAAGCAGAGAGTCCATGTGCCCAACATGATGTCCTTGATGACTCAGAACCTGACAGCCGAGGAAAGTGGGCAGTACCGGGTTCAAGTTACCTTAACTGGGGGAAAAGGTTATAGCGAGGTGCTTCACCTCACTGTCTATGGTGAGTGACACCCTCCCTCTTTCCCATGGCTCACCTCCTTCTCTTGTCCCTAGAGTGTCCCACAGGTGCCATTATGCAGGATCTCATTCAGACTCCACCCTCGAGATTTCATTTTCTCTCCTGAAAGTCAGTGAGGTCACCATAGATGGAGAGCTGAGGTGAGATTCACACAGGGTGAAAACAAATCACTTCAGTATTTTGAGAGAGGAAAATGGAAATTTGGAGAAAACGAATGCAATACATTAATTCTATATATGATTCATGATATTTAATTTGTGTAATAGTATTCTATTCTTGATATAAAGAATCACCACAAATTATCGACTTAAAACAACACAAACTTACCACTCACCATGCCATAGACCAGAGGTCTGACCACAGTTCCTAATGTGCTAAAATGAATATGCTCGCAGGGCTGTTCTCTGTGGAGGCGCCAGAGGGGAATTCGTTTTGTGCTTTTTTTACCTGCTCGTGGCTGCCAGCATCTCTTAGCTCCTGGCCGCTTCCTTCCATCTTCAAAGTGAGCAATTAGTGATAGAGTCCTATGCATACCCATCCCTCTCACCTCTCCTCTCCCTCCTTTTAATGATCCTGGTGATTACATTGGGACCATCTGGATAATCCAAAATAAACTCTCAATTGCCTGCTGGCCAGCAACTTTAATCCTATCTGACTCCTGGATTCCCCTTGTTACCTACTTAAGCTATTCTCAGATTCCCACAACTAAGATGTGCACCTCATGGGACCACTATGTGATGTGAAATGTTTCCCACATGTGTGAGTTTTCTTTCTTTTGTCCCCTCCTACTGCAGAGCCTGACCCATCCAGAGATCCTGGCCAAGTCAACATCCATCACATCAGACTGGTGCAACATCACCCTGGAGTGCAGGGCCCCTGGGGCCACAGAGGACTTGAATGTCACCTGGGAGATTCACGGCCTTCCTAGGGAGCTGGAGCAGAGAGGGACACCAGGATTTGTCCCCAGCCCCTGGACCCTGGCTGTGAGCCTGTCCCTGAGCCAGCATAACACCAGTTTCACCTGCATAGTCAGCAACCAGGTGGACCAGAAAAATACCACAGAAGACCTTAGGGAAGTGTGTGCCCAAGGTGAGTGGTGAGTGTAATCTTCTGGAGACGAGGAGCATTTGGAAGACAGGTAGTTCTGGGGCCCGAGGGTTCTGGGCTCTCCTTTCTACCATGTGTATTAGCATCACCTTCCACTGATCACCCTAAACAGAAGTCTGGGAGTCACTTCCACCTCGCTCTACCTTAACTGTCTCTCCCATCCATGCTCTCCTTCTTATCCTCATGTCCCTGCTTGTCTAGGCAGCAGCCTTCCCGCAGCTCTCCCTCCCCATCCATCCCCCACAGGTTGCCCAGAGTGGGTTTTGGGAAAAGCAGATAAGATTGGGTCATTGTCCGTTTCCTCTGTGGAAGCCCGATTCCAGTCACTTGTAGGATTCAGGGCTCAGATTCTCCTCCACCCACATTACTGGCCTCAGCTACACAATTCACAGCAAACTGCTTACTGGTATTTCCCAATGTATGTCCTGGTTTTGCAACTTCTGAGCTCCACATCATGCTGCTTCCCCTTCCGTTGGCCCTCCCACACCCAAGGTCCTGCACCTCTTCTTTTATTCTTGTATATGCCTTCCCCTCAGCCAGGGTCTGCTTCATGGTTATGAGACCCATGCAATCACACAAGGTCCCACAATTGGTTGAAACTCTGCCATTGAAGCCCAGAAATTTTCAATAGTTTTTAAATAAAGGAATTCAAGCTTTCACTGTATGAGGGACTGTTAATTGTCTGTCCTGTTCCCAGGCACCGATCCTGTCCTGTGGCCACTTCACACCGAACAGTAAAGGTAGGTTTGTGTCTGTCTGCTCTGAAGACTGCAATACCTTAAGGGCAGAGGCCACAACATGTTTTCCTTTGAATACCTGTTTCAAATACAGCTTCTGGCAAAGTTTGCTGGCAACCAGTGTTCACTGAGTGAATGAATGATCTGGCTCATGCGTGTGGCCTTATCCTCCCTAACCCTTCCTCCACAAGCTGCTGGAGGGATGTGAGGTGTTAGCATCACTTAAAACAGGCTGTTACTTCCTCCTCCCATCACCTTGGTTTCTCAGCTAAAGTTTAGCACTTAGCATGAAGACAAGATCCTTTGGGCAGAGACTCCTGCCTCTCTCTAATTCTTCTTGTCCAGTTCTTCCCTGCTCTATCTCTCCCTTGCCTCAGTGAGGAGCTGGAAACTTCAGATTATGTTATGACAGTTATGACACAGTCATTTCCTGACACATTGCTTCTTCTTCCTGGAATACTCCACCCTAAATACATGGGAAATCCCTACTTTTCCCTCAAGACTCAGTTTACCCAGCACCTCCTCTGGGAGGCCCTTCCTGAGGACCTTATGCAAGGTGTGAACCTCTCTTCTGTGACCCCTCTGTCTGGCAGTTGGTATTTTCTCAGTCTTCCCTCCTGGGTGATGAGCTGCTCTTGGGCGGGGATACCATCTTGTTCATCTCCTGTCCCTGGCCCCAGGCAGCAGCTCTGTAGCCACTTGAATGAATGGACCTGCCAAGTTCCTCCCTGTTCCACTTCTGCCCCAGGCCCTTTCCCACCTCTCTACCCATTTTCTCCCTCTGTCTCCCTTTGGGATTGGGTCTCTCAAGTTCTCTCTATCTTAGCCTTTCTCACTCTCTCTGTGTGAGTGAAAAAGTTTCACATGGACAGGACATGGGTCTCCTGTGAAACATTTTTGGGGTCATCGTCATTATGCTGTTGATTCTGGGAGTTGGGCTGTCTCATTGGGAGACGGGCTGGACGAAAAAAGAAGATGGAGATGAGAAGAGGCAGATAGCACTTCTCCCTCCAGGCCCGATTCTTCCCCTCCCCAACTAGATCCTGGGCTCCCTTTCTCCTGAATTTTGCCTCCAAGGAGTGGACCCTGCATAGGGGATGGTGGGTGTGGCCTTGGCCTTGGGGTCCCTGGCAGTGGGGAAGGATACATGTTTCTATAACATAGGTTCATGCTTTATCCATGTATGTCTCAGGGGCAGGATGGCAGGAAGATCACGGGGTCGATGATACTGGCATATACTGTGTGGATGTCAGCCAGCAAGAGTCTCAGGAGGTCACAGCCAAGGTGAGGCTGGGAGCACTGATGGCCTGGGCACTCCCAGTTTCTCACTGCCCAGCCTGGGCTTCCAACCCCAGGATCTACCACTTCTGGCCCCACTGCCTGTTCATTTGTTTCTAGACACTCAACAGTGCTTACTAAGATAGCTTTCAGTTGGGGTGATGGAGTGCTGGGTGCTTTGGGGGAAATTCATAAGTAGCTTGTGTCAGTGGGCGTTGGCTCTGGGGTCTGTCTGGATCCACTCTAATCTCCAGCTGCCCCAGGAACCCTCTGGCATTCCAGGCCATCAGTGAACAACATCTAGAAGAAAAGAGGCCTCTTGGTGCTGTCTATGATTACATCTATAACCCAGCCTAGAACATCAAGATCATCTAATTGGAAGAAGCAGGAGAAACTGGCAGTCCTGGGACACCTGCATTCTCACCTGATGCCTGCAGACACCTCCTGTCCCAGCTCCGGTTCAGCTCCAGCTGCCCCTGGCCTGTGCTACCCTGAGTTTGTGGCCTCAGCTGCCTGAGTACTGGTGGTCCTGCCATTTCCTCTGCTCACCCCTCCAGGCTGCTCTCCCACTCAGGATACTGATTCCTCCAGGTGAGGGCTTTCTCTGTTATTGACACGGCTCCTGACCCATCTCCTCTCAAAGCCATCCCAAGGGCATCCTGCCTGTCTGTGAATGTGGCAAGTTCCCACCATCTCTGCTGTGGTGTGAGTCTTTTTGAAAATACCAACCTTGGCATGGGGACTGTGGGAATATGTTGACAATGCCCCAAAGAGGGAAGTTAGGACCTGGATTCTGGGTGGTGAGTAGGGGGATAGCATGGGTAGATGGTAGCCCTTGGTCTGAGGCTTCCTTTGCAGACCTTGTGTAGGGCTCCCTTGGGGTTCTGGTAGTGTGTGTGCTCACTGTATGTGACGGGGGAAGTGTCTAGTGCATCACATATCTGGGCTGGAGTCTTCCTTCTCTGCCACCTGTGCTTATCTGAGCCTCCTCTATGGACCCCAAATCTGCCTTCCTGGGAGTGGGACTAGGAACTTATTTTATCTTGGGTCTTTCCCAACCTCTCGTATCCTGGAGAATGCCCTGGGAGGCAAAGCCAGAGGTTGTTTCTCAGGAAATCTGCCCCAGCTCTTCCCTGGTCTGCTAAAGGACACTTGGTGGTAGGAATGATGGGCAGTGTCCTCTCCGCCCTGTGGTGGGGCCTCTGTGGGCTCTGACAGGTGAAGTTTGTGGAAGGTCAGACCCTGTCCTCCCCAGCCCTCCCCAGCCTCTTCTACTGACTCTCAGTCTCTCTAGCCATGTTGGTCCCAAGTCCTAGTGTGGCCTCCTCTTTGTCCACTCACTTCTCTTTGTCTGGAATAATGATTCCTACTGCCTTTTCCCCACTCCTATCTCTGCCTGTTGGAATCCTACCATCCTGTCTAAAGCCCGTTCTCAAGGATCTTGTTCCATGGCACCTGTCTGGACCCCAAATGTTTGGAAAGATGTCTCCTACATCTGACCTGACTGAACACCCTGGACAACATTAGGGCCCCCTGCCACAGTCTGCCCTGGATTGGTCCTGAGTCTTCCTGCAGGAGTAACCTAGGCCTACCTTAGAAGGGTGCAGGGACCATGGGAAACCCACAAAGTGGACAAGTACCCATGGGGGATCAGCAGAGAGAAATGCAGCACAGAGACTGCTGGGGCCTTTCTAGTGTTGGTTCTACTTGGAAGCAAAAGTGGACATGATGACCTCTCTTGACCTTGTCTTGCACAGAGTTCTGCGGGGAGCACATCCCCACCCCACTTACAGCATCACATTTCCTGAGGACCTGGTGCAGCCTTCAGCATGGTGTGTGGGAGATTCTCCCCTCCCTGGGAGTCTTCCCCACCTTGCAGCCTCTACCTCCTGTTGGGACATGGCTCTTGCATCAGAGATGGGCTGATTCTGTACCATGAGCAGGTGTGGTTTGTCTGTGGTCTGGATTTCTGGATTTCTTGATTCCTGTCCTAGTTCAGTTCAGCTCAGTTGCCTCTTCTCTGACATCAGAAAGCAAAGTCCTGTACAAGGTCCCTGCTAAGAGTTGGGGATTACAAGGCAATGCTGGGAGACTGCTGCATGGTCTATGGGGTGGGCAGGAGAAGGATCCACAATTGGGTCCTGTCTCTACCTGCTCCCCCTCAAGCTGAGCAGAAAGCAGAGGAGCGAGAGACACCATCTCTTCACCAGTGTCTCGGGTTCCTGGTCAGGGCTGGGCATCAGTGACCTTCAGTGCTGGAGCAGTGTAAGGTGTGATTTCCCATTGACTGATCCTACCCCACCACGAGCAGAAACCAACAAACAAGGGAGTGACTAGGATTTCCAATTCTGTAATAAACAAGGTTTTGTCTCAAACAGTTTGCAAGTTTTCTTCTAATTCTTACAAGAACCCACTAAGCTAGGTACTATCATATTCATTTTGCAGAGTACATGACCATATCTCAAGTTGGTGGCAGAGTAAAACCTTAAATGCAACACGGGATGTTTCTACATTCCCATCTTACCCTTCCATCCCCTGGTCACTGAAGACTATGGAATCTGGAATATTCAGATGGGAATAACTTCCAGTTGCTCTTCTCCCAAGGATTCTATCCTTAACTCAGGTGCCTCAAGTCGGGCTGAGATCATTGGTGATGGACCAGCTGGTGGTTGAAAGAGGAACTACCACTTAGGTGATCAGTGGTAGGGGTGGTAGGCCTTGTGGGCTGGGAGATGTGGAGTAAGAGACACTGACATCTGGTGCAGAAGAGACTTGGAAAGAGGAGATGCTGCTCTCTTGGGTCTTTTCTAGGTTCCCTCCTAGATGCAAGGTGTGTTGTGAGTCTCAGTACCCTCATCCTCAAGTCACTTCCTTTTGGATTATTATTTATAACATCATTCAATAGACCTTACATATGTCTCTCAATTAGATCTTCAGCAATTATGTAAAGCAGACACCCGTTGCACAGGTGAGAAATAAACTCCAAAGTTGTTGAGTTTTCCTCATGTGTGTTCTCTGGAGTGGAAGTGGTGGAGGCATGATTTGGGCTTACAGGGGATCATCATTTCCCTTGTTTTGACTTTTCCTTCCTCCCAGACATGCAACCGATCTTCATGTTCCATTAGGTTATGCATTATTAGGTTTCTTGTATTCATTCCTCTTCTTATTCTTTCATTTTATCTTTTATCTGCATGTAGTCCTATCCCCACCCAGCATTGTAACCTCCTCTCTCATCCTCACCCTCATTTTATTATTGATGCCTGGACTATGTTCGTACATTCCTTCTGAAATCCTGACTTCTTTGAGCCATGGTTGATTTGTCTAGGTTTGGTCGCACACTTTAAGTTGTGCCATTCAGAGTCATTGGCCAGGGATGTGGGAATTTAGAAAGGGAAGGCCATTTCTCTTTGGGTGCCTGGGTGTTAAGATGCACAAGTGAGGTTTGGCTGGTGGCCACACCTCCCCCACATGGGCCTGAGACACAGGGCAGCAGGTTTGCACAGGGAAACAAGGAGCCAGAGTCACAGACATGAGAGACAGAGAGAATGTTGGAAGGGTGAAAGAGCTGATGAGTCCAGGTATACCTGAGGGCTGACCACATTCCCTTCCCAATGATGCTGCATAGCTGGGAAAACAACGTAATGCTGCTTGACATCACTACATTCATGATCTCTTTTGGGCCCTTGGTTTGAGCTGTGAGCTTCCTAAATGTCCCTAGTTTCTTCCTTCTCCTACTCTCCTGGTCACCGTGGCTAGTCTTTTCATCTTTCCTTGATCTCCAGTCCCTCCTCCACATCCTCATTTACAGAGGTGACTTTTCTTCTTACAATCAGAAGAACCTCCACAAACTCATCACCCAGTTTACCTTCCCTGATCAGATCCCATGCATTCTGCCTTCTCCCTTATGACTATGGCCAGTTCATGCTCCTTTAACTCTGATGCTCTTCTGGGACCAGCTTCTACCTCCACATGCTGACTCAGTGACATCGCCCTATGAGTTCTTCTCTGCATTGTCTTCTTTGTTCATCTTTACTGGATTATTTTCATTGCCAGAAAAACTTAAAAGAAAACCTATGAATTTACATCCCCTCCATATTGTCTCATTTTGTTCTCTATATTATAGCAAAGATTTTGAAAAAATGGTCTATATTCCTTGTTTCCAGTGCTTTCTCCTATTCTCTTTTTTAAAAAATTAAGATCTAATTCACATATCATAAAAGTGACCATTTTAAACTATGGGATTCAGTGCTTTTTAACGTATACATAATGTTTTGAAGGCATCATCACTATCTAAATTAAGTTTTCATTCCACTCAAAGAACAAGTTATCCATTGACAGTTACATTCTGTTTCCATCTCCCACTAGCTCCCGGCAACCGTTAATCTACTTTTTGTCTTTTTTTTTTTTTTTTTTGAGTTGGAGCCTCGCTCTGTTGCCCAGGCTGCAGTGCCATGGCACACTCACAGCCACTCCAGCATCAATCTGCTGGGCTCCAGTGATTCTTCTGCCTCAGCCTTCCAAGTAGCTGGAACTACAGGCGCGTGGTACTACACCCAGCTAATTTTTAAATTTATTGTAGAGACGAGGTCTTGCCAAGTTGTCCGGGCTGGTCTTGATCCTGCAGGCTCAGGCAATCCACTTGCCTCAGCCTCCCAAAGTGCTGGGATTACAGGCTGAGTCACTGAGCCCTGCCTTGTCTTTATAAATTTGCCTATATGGACATTTCATAAAAATAGAATCATGCATTTTCTTCTAGCTTCTTTCACTTAGCATGCTATACCTAAGTTCCTTTCATGTTGTAGCATGTATTAGTACTTTGTTCCTTTTTATGATTTATTTTCCAGTGTATGGATATTTTGTTTATATCAGTTAATGAACAATTGAGTTGTTTCTAGTCTTTGGCTATCATGAATAATGCTGCTACGAACATTCCTGTACAAGTTTTTGTATGGACATATGTCATCTTTTTTCTTGGATGTATACCTAGGAGTGGAACTGCTGGGTCATATGATAACTTTATGTTTAAGTGTCCCAGGGAATGTCAAGCCATCATCCATAGTGGCAATACAATTTTTACATTCCCATGAGAAATGTATGAAGATTTTTCCACATCCTCCCCAACACTTGGTATTGGCCATTTCTTTTTTATTAGCTTTTCTCTTGGGTGTAAAGTGGTATCTCATTGTGATTTTGAGTTATATTTCTCTAATGGCTAGTAACGTTGGACCTCTATTCATGTGTGTCTGATCATTTGTTTAACGTCTTTGGGGAAATCTCTTTCTTTCTTGAATTCTTTGATGGCACCCATTGTCCCCACCACCTCTTTGAAACATTTCTTTTCCAGGTCATTAGGGAAGTCTATGTTAGCAAATTAAATGCTTAGTCTAGGCAGCAATGGAGATATTCCTTTTGAAACTCTGTCTTCACCTTGTATTCACCCCTCACTATTTTTTTTCCTCTTGCTGAGTGATTGCTTCTCACTTTCCTAGACCAGATTCCTTCTCATCTCTCTTTTTTATTTTTGGAATTGGAGTCTCACTCTGTGACCCAGGCAGGAGTACAGTGGCACACTGATGGCCACCCCAGTGTTGACCTGCTGGGCTCTGGTGATCCTTCTGCCTTAGCCTTCCAAAAAGCCAGAACTACAGGCATGCACTACCATGCCCAGCTCATTTTTTTTTGTAGAGACGAGGTCTCGCCAAGTTGCCCGGACTGGTCTTGAACCGGCAAGCTCAGGCGATCCATTCTCCTCGGCCTCCCAAAGTGCTGGGATTACAGGTTGAGCAACCAGGCCTGGCCCCTTCTCATCTCTTTAACCTCCATGTCCTAGAATATCCCAGGATTCAGATCCAGACCACCCAGACTACCTGTCTTCACAGTCTATACTCCATCTCTTTCTGAGGTTGTGCCCATGCACTTATTCCTGGACTCTGTTACTATACTACCTTACATGGCACTTACATTGCCATGGGGACTTTGCAGACTTGATCAAAGTTAAATACCTTGAGCTGAGGATTACCCAGGTGGGCCCAAACTAATCCTATGAGTCCTTAAAATGTGAAAGAGGAAAAGGCAGAAGAATGAGTCACAGAGATATGATGGGAGAACTTGTCCCACCATTACTTGAAGATGGAGTGACAGGACCACAGTTAACATGCAATGGGTGCTGGTGAGCGAGTGTCATGTGAGTGGCTGAAGGAGTGAAGGCTAGGGAGCTAGTGGCCAGGGCTCTCCTGGTGCAGCGGCTGGTGCCACAGCTGCTGGGCTTGGACCCTAGCGATTCCCAGGACGCAGAAGCTGAGTGCCATTTTCTTTTTCTTTCTTTTTTTAAATCAAAAAACCCTCCCTGGGAAGAAAATACTGGAAGAGGCTGTCTAAGTGGGGGCTTGTGAGCAAGTGGCCAGGCCCCTGGCACGACAGTTGGTGCTGCAGCTTCTCTGCTTTGTCCCTGACTCTTCCCAGGTCACAGAAGCTGAGCACCATTATTTTTTTTAAATGGACAAAAGTTTTTCTGTGAAAAAGCAGTGGGGAGAAACCACCGCCCCAGGCTCTCCCTCACCATTGCATTAGGAGAGAGACTGCTGGCGACTGGCTTCACCTCACCACTTCAGTGCCTGGCAGTGCACTGGCAGCAGGAACTGCAGAGGGAGTCCAGAGGCAAAGTCCCACAGAACAGGACAAGAGAGGCACCCCACCACCATCTTGAAGGCTGGGCAGGAAGGTGCTCCAACTTGCTCACCACGGAGCAACAGACCCAATCTCTGTGACTGGCGGGTCAACTACTCAGGGATTGATTGTGACCCAGAGGTATATCCTGAAAGCACAAACTTTGGAGGGACCTGATGAGTGCTGAGTTGCGGGTGCCCTACTCCCTACCCTGATCCAGCTGCAGGACAAAGGGTGTGGCCAGAAAAGGATGAGGAATAACTGCAAAGAGATCACTGTTGAGTCCAGAGATGACCCAAACACCCTTCTCCCCAATAATCCTCTGAATGTCAGACCCACACAGCTGGGCCATGACTGAGAGGGACAAACTCATGCGGAGCCTGGACATCAGTCACAATAGCAGAACTCCATTCCAGGATAAGCCTGGCTGGGCCACCCCCACGAGTACATACCTGGGGAAGAGACAATACCGTACCTCCCCACTGGAGGAGATCTTCCTGACCATATGATCTCCCACCTCCACTGCCCCTCCTCCTTCCCTGTTTCGGATACTGAGGAGAGAGTAAAAGAGGTGGCACTGCAGGAGAGACCTGATTAGAGGAACAATTACAGAGCCTGCCACAAGAGGGTAGGTTTTTTTTTAATTTTAAATTTTTAAAAAAAATTAAAAAATTTTTTTGGTCATGATGGATGATTTTTGAGATGTGTTGTTGGATCTGGTTTGCTAGGATCTTGTTGAGAATTTTAGCATCTATGTTCATCAAAGATATTGCCCTGTAGTTCTCTTTCTTTGTTGGGTCTTTACCTGGCTTGGGTATCAATGTGATGCTGGCTTCATAAAATGATTTGGGGAGAGTTCCATCTTTCTCAATCGCCTGGAATACCTTCAGTAGGATTGGTATTAGCTCTTCCTTAAATATCTTATACAATTCTGCTGGAAAGCCATCTGGTCCAGGGCTTTTTTTTTGTAGGCACTTTTCTTATTACATAGTCAATTTCCTTAGTTGTTATTGGTCTATTTAGGGTCTCAATTCGCAGCAACCTGGATGGAATTGGAGTTTATAATACTGAGTGATCTCTCACAGAAACAAAGATCTGGGTAGCACATATTCTCACTCATAAGTGGCCTTTGAACATCTATCGTAATACTATAAGAAAAGGATTGACAGTGGCAGGAAACTATGGGGAGGAGGAAGGGAGGGGAAGGGAGGTGGGATTAATGGTAGTCAATATCTGTCTGGGGATGGAGGGGCACACCTCATCAACAAGGGTACCTGCACAATGCATATTTGTATACCTAACCCTTAATTGTACCCCACAATTTTAAAATAAAAAAATGTGTTAAAAAATGCCTTCTACTCTATCACCATGAACAATCAACATATATAAACTAATTAAGAGGCCATGTTTTTAAAACAAGTACTGTGGGTAACTATAGAAAGTAACATTTTTGTAAATCATTTTTAAATAAGTGATTTTTGAAAGAAAAAAATTGTTTTGACTGCTTGTTAGTTCATCTATTTTTAAAATATTTTTCCTTTGTGCATGAATGTGTATGTGAGGGTTTGATCTGCTCCCCCCAAATATTTTTTCATTTCTTTTTCTGTTTCTTTCTTCTTTTATTTGTTGTTTTCTGTTTATGTGTGTATGTGAATGATTGAGTGTTCATCTTTCAATTTTGTTGTTGTTGTTGGCTTTTTTTTGCTGTTTTGTTCTTCTGGGTTTTTAAATTTTCATTTCTTATAGTTTAAGCTGTGTGTCAATATATGTGTGAGAATTCGACCTGAATTCCTTTTTCCCCGCCCCAGTCTTTCTGTTTTTCTTCTCTATTCACTTTGTGCTAGGCATTTGTGTGTGTATTTAGTTTTCTTGGTTTTTTTGTTACTGTTGTTTGTTTTGTTTCACTTTGTTGTTATTCCAGTTTGTTTTGGGGTGTGTGTGTATGTCTCTGTGTGTGTGTGTGTGTTCAGTTGTTTTTCACATAGGTTTCCGCTTTGTATCATCATATAGTGTGATGGTGGGGAGTGGGTCTCAGGTAACACATACCACAATCAGTGAACACTGTAATTTGCTAGTAGTTTCTGAATCCTAGTGCCCCATCCCCTACTTTATTCAAATTTCAAAAACTACAAGAGACAGCAAAGCTTCCCATCCACCATCCTATTTCAAAATAGAACAAATCCAGAGTCCAGATTAGGGAAGAATAGAGGACCGCACAAACATCAGAAGGGAAAGACTCTCTCACTGACACATAATAACAGAACTAAAGAGAAAAACAAGAGATCTGTCACAAATGAGGAAAAACCAAAGGAAGACCTCAGGCAATTTCAAGTGTAGCAAAGACAAAACTCTTGAAAAATCAGACTTGGTGCCCAAACAATGGAAGTCACCAATGACTGGCCCCAGAGTGTGACAAGGATTAGGGAATGGATGGAGAGAGTGAATAAGACTCAAGGAAGACAAGGTGCAACACTGAAAGAACTTGTAACAGAGATTTTGGCAACAAAAAATTTCATCTAGGAAATAAATAACAAGATGACAAGTATGGAAAGCAGAATTTATCTAGCTGAAGAAAGAATCTCAGAACTTGAAGACCAGAACAGGGAATTAACCAGATTTGTAAAAAACATAGAAAGAAGACTCAGCAAGAAAGAACAGAGCCTACTAGAGAATGCAATTATATCAAGAGGCCAAATCTATGCCTGATTGGTATCCCAGAAGAAGAAAGGGAAATGGAGAATAACTTGGAGCAAATATTCCAGGTGGTATTCCAAGAAAACTTTCCCCATCTCACAGGAGATGTAATCAGCTAAGCACAAGAGATCCAGAGAACCCCCACAAGACATCAAATGAGAAGACCAACCCTAGATACATAATAATTTGCCTACACAGGTAGGCACAAAAGAAAAAATCCTAAAGACAGCAAGAGAGAAAGGTAAGACTATCTACTGGGGAAAACCAATCAGAATAGCAGTAGACCTATTGGCAGAACACTACAAGCAAGAAGGGACTGCAGTCCTATATTTAAAGTCCTCAGAGATAAACAATTTCAACCAAGAATTTCCTATCCAGTCAAACTCAGCTTCCTCAGTGATGGAGACTTAGTATCCTTCCTAGACATATAATCCCTAAGAGATTATGCAGCTTCAAGACCAGCTCTACAGGAGACACTTAAAAAGGTATTAAGCACAGAAGAAATAAAAAGAATGACCACTTAATTCTCAAGAGAACAGTAGAACACAGAATCAACAGAAAATATAGAGCAACAACAAACTTGGAACACACACATACATTAACTCCAAAGCCAAAAGAAAACAAGCAAACAAAAAAATTTTTTTCAGACAAAAGGTTTTATATTTATTACTGAGCCAATGCACTAATACAGAGCACATAAACAAAAAATCACATACCAATTAAACATGTCTGACTTCTCAATTGTGAAGATTTTTAACTTGATGATGGCAAGATTACGGTGACCATGATTCAACATAAACATATGTGCCACCTCATGTGCAATTCCTTATAGACCCAGCTTGGTTCTTCTCCAATGTCTCCTCTTGGAGTTGTACTGGATTTTATTACCAGTTTTCATCTGAATCCACTGGAGAATGGGGCGATTTTGTTTCTATTTCTTAGCCAGGAATCACTTGATCCTGAAAGTCTTGTGAGAAGACATGGAGAGCAACAAAGCCCGCCATGCACACCAGGATGGTGGAGAAAGGAAGAGAGCAAGAAAAATTTTTATAAGAACCTCATGACAATCACATTTCAATAAACAATCACATTTCAATAATCAGCCTGAATGTGAATGGACTAAATGCACAACTGAAAAGACACAGAATGGCAAACTGGATAAGAAACCAT
>NW_007249732.1:11915-20847 GCF_000164805.1 Carlito syrichta | reverse complement strand
TGATAAAAGGTTTAATCCATCAACAAGAAATATCCATCCTAAACATATATGCACCCAATACAGGAGCACCAGCATTTATAAAACAACTACTAAACTAAAAAAAATATTGGCTATCACACTATTATAACAGGGGACTTGAATACCCCACCAACAGTTCTAGATAGATCATTGAGGCAAAAAACCAACCAGGATATCCAGAACCTAAACTTGACAACTTGACCAAATGGACTTAATAACTTCCTATAGTTTATTCCACCCCAAAACCACAATATACATCCTACTCATCACCACATAGAATGTACTCCAAGATTGATCACCTCCTTTGACATAAATCAAGCATAAACAAATTCCAGAAGAATTGCCATGCACATTCTCAGACCACAGTGGAATGATATCAACACAAACAAAATTTTCCCAAAGCCCACAAAGACATGCACACTAAACAGCATGATGCTGAACAACTACTGGGTCAACACTGAAATCAAAGCAGAAATTAAAATTTTCCTGGAAACAAATGAAAATGAGGAAACATCTTACCAAAACCTCTGGAATGTCTTGAAATCAGTTCTAAGAGGGGAATTTATATCTCTATGAGCACACATCATGAAAACGGACAGATCACAAGTAGAGAACCTAACAAATCACTTAGGAGACCTGGAAAGAGAAGACCACCAAAACCCCAACTTTAGCAGAAGAATCCAAATCACCAAAATAAGAACCCAAATAAGGGACATAGAAAACAAAACTATCATAGAAAACATCAACAAAACAAAAAGCTGGTTCTTTAAAATAATTAACAAGATTGATGGACCCCAGCCAGAATGACCAAGAAAAAGAGAGAAAAAGCCCAAATAAACACAGTCAGAAATACAAAAGATCAAATCATAATTGACTCTGAAGAAATACAAAAGATTATCAGAGATTACTATGTACACCTATATGGAAACAAACTTGATAACCTAAATGAAATGGAGGATTTTCTGACATCACACAACTTCCCAAGGTTGAAACAAGAAGACATTGAGACAGTAAATAGACCAATAACAACCCAGGAAATTGACTCTGTCATACGAAAACTACCTACAAAAAACAAAAACACAAAAACCCTGGACAGATGACTTTCCAGCAGAATTCTACAAAATGTACAAGGAGAAGCTGATACCAATTCTTTTGAAAGTATTTCAGGCAATTGAGAAAGATGGAATTCTCCCCAAATCATTTTACGAAACTAACATCACACTGATACTGAAATCGGGTAAAGATCCAACAAAAAAGAAAACTACAGGCCAATATCCCTTATGAGCACTGATGCAAAAATCCTCAGCAAGATTCTAGCAAATCGGATCCCAAAACACATCTCCAAAATCATCCTCTATGACCAAGTAGGCTTCATTCCCAGGATGCTGGGCTGGTTCAACATTCACAAGACCGTAAATGTAATTAAACACATCAACAGATGTAAAAACAAGAACCGCATGATTATATCATTAGATGCAGAAAAAGCTTTTGATAAAATCCAGCATCCCTTCTTGATAAAAACCCTCACATACCTAGGTATAGAAGGAACATACCTCAAAATAGTAAGTGCCATCTATGATAAACCCACAGCTAACATATTGCTAAATGAACAGAAACTGGAAACATTTTGCCTGAAAACTGGAACAAGAAAAGGCTGCCCACTCTCAAGCCTCTTGTTCAACATTGTGTTCAAAGTCCTAGTTCGGGCAATTAGACAAGAGAATGAAATAAGGAATGACAGGAGAATGAAATCCAAATAGGAACAAAGGAAGTCAAATTATTCTTCTTTGCTGATGATGTGATCCTATACCTTGAAAATCCAAGAGAATCTGTCAAAAACCTGCTGACACTGATAAAAGACTTTGGCAAAGTCTCAGGGTACAAAATAAATGTATAAAAGACAGTTGCATTCTTATATACCAACAACAAGCAGGCAGAGACCCAAATTAAAAGCACAATCCCATTCACAATAGCCACACAAAAAATGGAATACCTTGGCATCTTCCTAATCAGAGAAGTGAAAGACCTTTACAATGAGAACTACAAAACACTGTTCAAAGAAATCCAAGGAGACACAAAAAAAATGGAAAAATATTCCACGCTCATGGATAGGAAGAATCAACATTGTTAAAATGTCCATCCTATCAAAGGCAATCTACAGATTCAGTGCAGTACCCATTAAGCTACCAACATCATTCTTCTCAGACCTGGAAATGACAATACAGAAATTCATATGGAAACATAAATGACCATGAATAGCCAAAACAATCCTTAGCAAGAGAAACAAAGCAGGAGGTATTACACTTCCAGACTTCGAACTTTACTATAAGGCTACAGTAATCAAAACAGTCTGGTATTGGTACAAGAACAGGCATATAGATCAATGGAACAGGATAGAGATTCTGGAAGCAAAGCCTCAATTTCTCAATTCTTATCCATGTATTTTTTAGTCAATCTTTTACTTAAATCAGCATGAATGCATTAGTATATATTTTATACTTTAGGTTGTAATCCAAAACCACTGTGTTTATTTTGTTCAGATTGTTTCAGATTGGCTATTTTGTGCTTTTGAGTTGGCTCCTGTGTCGTTTTGACACACGCTCCTCATTGTGTGTGTGTTTTCTGAGCACTACCTTGCTTGTTCTCTCCAAGGTGTTCCAAGATGATCCTGTATGTTTCCTACTTCAATCCTAGAAGCAGCCATTTCTCTCAGGAGGTCTGGGAGATTGTGCCTACTTAAAAGAATTTTTTGAGGATTCATGAGATGAGATTATCAAATGCTTAGTCTCAATGCCTGGCACATAGTAGGTGCTCAATGAACGTCAACTGCCTTAGGGTCACAGGGCTTATTGGATACTTGCAAATATTTTGATAGAAGAGCACATTTGTCATTTGGTGGAGACGGCTTTAGAAGATGGGACCTAACTAGTCCAAGACCTCAAATATAGTAATACTCGTAGAGAGCAATTAGTATTTAACATGCTTCCCATGTGATTTGTGGGTTCTGCTCTATTGCTTAGATTTGTATAAATGGGCCCTCCTAGACCTGTCCACCCTATAATGAGTGGGTGACTTGCCTGTCTTCCTTGTGCATTTCCTTGGCAAAAGGTCCAAGGGAAGGAAGGGTGGACAGAGAGCACAATGGTTACATAGATGGAAAAGGTTGAGGCCAGCTCTCCCTCCAGGAATTGGTAGACTCAGTGGTAGATCCCAGGAGAAGGAAGGGGGTTCAGCCCAGGAGAACACCATCTTTGCAAGGCCTTGAGGGGCTCTTCTATCTCCCATGATAGGAGGTTTTGAGGACTTTGGCAGTAGATGCCAACATCACTTGAAGGGACCCAGGAGCTCTGAAGGCCAATGGGGGAGAAAGCATCCACTTCTTGTTGGAGCGAATGACCTCAGTTGATGGTCATGGCAAAAAAAGAACTGCTGTCTGCAAAAATGTCCCTGATAGATGGGAGACTCCTCTTCTCTTTATTAAACTTTCATATCCCTAATTGCTGTTGTGGTTGGTGAAGCACTGCTAGTCATGCCACAAACTGAAACTCCACACCAGTGACAGCAATCCTGGGGCAAATGTTTATTCAGTTAACTCGTGGTTTATTCTTTCACATGTGTGAGGTAATTTCCTTTCTTGTTTTATAACTGGTTTGATCCCTTCCTCTGGTTACAGGTATATAATTTATTCTCATTATCAATTGCTTACGTTTAAGGGTATTTTATTCTGGTGGGTGCAGAATCTTCTGTGTGTTTGGGGAGGTAAAAGTGACTTATAGATCCACATTTAATTTTTCTTTCATCGTGAGTGAAAATGACTCGTTTTAAAATTCAGAAATCAGTTGGCTGAGGAATGAGTAGAAGTCTGTCCTAAGATGTCTTCTCTCCCCAAGGACAGTTTCATTTTCACAGAAAATTAGGAAAATGTAGTTACACAAGGTTGTGTCCCAGGGATTCTGGTCAGGTCGTGAAGCCAGGTCATTCATAATGAGGAAGTTTCTCCTGGATCAGAGATTTGGTGTGGAATAGGAGTGTTTGTTGAGCATCTACCAGTGATGTCACTGGGCATATGCACAGGACCTCATTTTCTAAACCCAGAGTCTCCATGACGTGACTGCACGTGCCTCATCATTGTGACAAGCTCAGAAGCTCATGTAAGTTCAGCCTTCCAAGTAGCTGGAACTACAGGCATGCGCTACCATGCCTGGTTCATTTTGATTTATTGTAGAGATGAGGTCTGGCCAAGTTGCCCAGGCGGGTCTCGAACCCGCGGGCTCAGGCAATCCACTCACCTCAGCCTCCCAAAGGTGCAGGATTACAGGTTGAGCCACCGAGCCCGGCTGAATGCATTTTTTACTGTTTTCTTATTTTTCAAATATTTTCCATCCACAGTTTTTTGAATCCATGGATATAAAACCTGAGAATATGGAGGGCTGACTGCATGTAATCAACAAAAAGTGATTAATTATAGTAATAGGCTCACACTGTTATTGAGCTGAGAAGCCCCACAATATACTCACTGTCTGTAGCTGGAGATGCAGGGAAGCTGCCATGTAATCCATCTGTGTCAGAAGGCCTGAGAACCTGGGGACCAGTGATGTAAGCCCAAGGTCAAAGCCCTAAGATCCAGGAGTGTTAGTGTCTGAGAGTAGGAGATGGAGGTCCCAGCTCTAGAAGAGAGAATGAATTGCCTTTCCTCTGCCTTTTTATCCTACCCAAGCCTTCCATGGATTGGATGAGGCCAACCCCCATTAAAGAGGGCAGATCTTCTTAACCCGGTCTAAGGTGTCAACTCTAATCTCTCCCAGAAAGACTCTCACAGGCATACACAGAAACAATGTTTTATAACTGTCTGTGTCATTCTTCATCCACCCAAAGTTAACCTAAAGTTGGACACCTAAAGTTAACTGTTACAAGGCCTATCTGATGTAGTTGGAATATGAGTATTATTGACACATGGAGTTTGGACAGGAGTCTTGAGTGGGAGCTGGGCCCAAGCACAGACCTGAGCCTTCTCTCCCCCAGTGGGGCCTGCTCCAGGTTTGAAAGGTGAAGTAGTTGGCATGGCTGATGAGATGGTTGTGAAGATGAAAACACCTTGTGAAAACCAGACCCAGGGCTTCTCAGGAAGCTTGAGGTCCAGTGCTCCACAGAGGAAGGAAGGACTCACCCTTCAGATCAGAGTGTGAGAGCCCCTGGCTCTATGGAGAGACCAGCTGAGGCTTCACAAGCCAGCACTCATGCAGGTGTGTGCTGGGCTTGAGCTGCAGGCCTGTGTGAGACTCAGAGTGCAGGGGAGGTGGCTGTGGTTGGCTAAGGATTTCCTTGGGGCCCCGAGGCTCTGGAGATACAAACACAGGCCTCAGTTGCTCTGTCTGGGGGTGGAGTGAGGAGAGTGAGATGCTGACTGGGTCAGGCCTTGCCACTCTCCCCCTCAGTGTGGCTTCTCAAGCCTGAAGTCATCTTAGTGTGGGACACTTGCTTCACTGATGGGGACTTGGAAGTGGAAAGACTATTGCTCTGAGAGGATGAAGATGTGGACCTAGGCCTGGCTCTGCCACCTACCCACTTTCCCGACCTTGGGTTCACCAATTCACCTCTTTGAAACCTCAATTTCCTCATCTGTAAAATGAGAAACTAATCATAACGATACTCTTGTGCTTGTTACAGGTAGACATTTGGGAGGCGGTGATGATGGGTTAGCTCTGGAAAATGTCTGTTATGTAGATTTAGCAGTAACAGATTAATCATGCTCCTGCATATCCATGGGTCAGAATCTTCCCTTTCTTATCCTATGGAACTCAGCCCAAGATAGGCTATTGCCTCGTTGCCATGGGCACAAGGGCCCAGCTTGGTGACATGAGCACAGAACCTCCCGTCATCCACATTTGGGGCCCTTTACCCCCAGAATGGTTTTCTCATAAAGATGGTTCTCAATTGTCACACACAAAATGGTGCAGTTGTTTCTATTTTCGCTTTTGCAGCTATAGTAAATAAGCTAAAAAAGATTTACCAGCTCTATTGGTCTTCAAACCCACCCATGCCAGTGAAAGAATGCCATATTCCATCTTCCTTTAGTTTTTTTTTTTTTGCCAGCAACTATCTTTAATATTATTTATT
This sequence comes from Carlito syrichta, assembly GCF_000164805.1. Lineage (NCBI taxonomy): Eukaryota > Metazoa > Chordata > Mammalia > Primates > Tarsiidae > Carlito > Carlito syrichta. The sequence goes on along the minus strand of NW_007249732.1, from coordinate 14,712 downwards.
GTGTTTTTAACATTTTTAGTAGCAGATGACAGCATTTTCTTATGGCTCCTTTTTAGGAAAAAAGACTTATGCTAAGGGGTATATTTTAACTCCATGTTTTTTGGTGTAGAAAAACAGCCTATTGCGTGGCCAGAGTGACACCATATTGAAGCAAAACAGCTTTGATAACCGATGGTTGACTCTTGCACCTGCAGCAAAGTCTTTAAACTCATGAAAATGCTTATCTAACCTCAATACCAGTCACGAGTTTCACAAGAAAGACTGAGGCAAGAGCAGCATCACTTGTTCAACCATGAAAGTTTGCTATATAAAGGATATTTTCTGGTTGTTGGTGCAGGTATCCACTGTCTTGCAGCCATCCAAGGCATCACTTATGTTCATAATTTTCTATCAATATCAATTCTAATAAACTGAATTCATCAGCCTCTTTCTTTGACCTCTCTTCTTCCTTGGCCTTCTGAGTAGGTTCGCACATACCTGCTCACCACAGAACATTCAGTAGGGCTGAGGAAACCAAGTCAAGCCAGACATCCCAGAATGGCTTTCCAGAACCACACTGTAGACCTGGGGCTAAGAGAGCTACTGTCTGTGTCATGGACAGGAAACTGCAGGGTCAGGAGCACCTGGCTGTGATCATGCCATTGCTTCCAGCATTCCCTGCCTGCAAAACCTGCCTGGTCCTCACATAATTCAGTGCTTCCAGCATTCCCTGCCTGCAAAACCTGCCTGGTCCTCACATAATTCAGTCTTCATAAAAGGTGTGTGTATCAGAAAAAGAAAACCAAATACTGCATGTGCTCACTTATAAATTAGAACTAATCACTGGGTACACATGGGCGTAAGAACAATTGAACAGATACTGGGGGACTCCAAAAGAAGACAAGAGAGGGAGGGATGTGAGGGTTGAAAAATCACTATATTGGCAACGGGTGCATTGGAAGTCAAATCCCTACCATCATGCAATATATCCTTGTAACAAACCTACACAAGTATCTCTTGAGTCTAAAATACATTTTCTTACAAAAAGATTATTTAAAAGTCTTGTGTATGTAAAATCACTGGTAAGACCTCAGCCGAAATGCATCTGGAAAATGCAGTTTGAGCTTTTCATACACTGCGGTACAGGAAGGCATCCTAGATAAGGGCGTAAGAGGTGTTGAATGAGCCAGTCCATGGCATCTGCCAATTTGTCTTCAAGACTTGCTTGAACTTTGTTTGACCCTTATCCAGTGAGTGGAACAACAAAGTCCTCTTATGTTTGGGTAAATGTCCAACTTGACTGTCTCATTGTCCCCCACTTCCTTTCCCTCTCATGCTAACCCTTCACACCTGCTGTCCTGGCTCTGTTCTGCCCTGGTGATTATGAAAAAAAAAAACAGTGGATCCAAGAACATGCTGGGTTGCTTTATTTTTGTTGATCTGGGTTTATCTCTGGAGGCCTCAGATCTCAGTGTCCACACACAGGCTTCCCCTCTTTGCTGACACTTTCATATCTGCCTCTTTTCACAGCCTGCATCCTGACACAGGACCACCCTCCTGTGTGTGGTGCTATCCGGATTGGTGATCCAATGCCCCTTCCTCTAATTAGTTCTTTGAGGGAGCAGCCCAGCCCCTCAAGGAGGTTCAACCCCCTTCAGAATACCCGTGGGAATGTGGTGAGACTTTTTTACCTCTCTATGTCACAAGAGAGCACGAGGTGGAGGAGAGTGAGACCTGAAGAAGAGGAACTAAAAAATGAAGATTTCTCTTTCAAGAATCTTGGTTGTGATGAGCAGGAAAGAGATGAGATGATCAGGAGCTGAAGGGAGGTCATAGAATTTTATAAAGTTTTTTTAATCAATATTTTTTATTATGATATTGTGGGGTACGGTTAAGGGTTAGATATACAAGTATGCTTCGTTCAGGCACCCTTGTTGATTAGAGGTATTGCCCCATCCCCAGACAGACATTCACTACCGTTAATCCCATCTCCCTTCCCCTCCCCCACCCATTTTTTTTTTTTTTTTTAGTTTAAGTGGTTAAGTCATATTTTTAGGACAAGAGAAAAGATTCAAGAGAGGAGAAGTAGAAGGCATAAGACTGGGGATGGAATAATGGGTAGAATAAGGTCCCTGAGGGAGTCAGAGGCACAAGCAGAGCCAGCATTCATAGGGTTTGTAACATGTTTAGACTTTTATATCTAGAAGTGTAAAATTATGTGGAAAAGTGAATATTTAAAATGAAAAACGTCATTTCAAAGAGATTGCTCCTCTCATGTCTCCTGGTGAGCAGGTCAATGAGCAGTCATTCCATATCTGAACCTTGGAGATTGAGGAGATGCTTATCCATGTTTGTCATTTTTTTTCCCTTACACCACTGTCTCTTTTATTCTGTACTTATAGTGTTAAAAATGAAATGAACTCTAACAGAGCACCTATGTCACTTGTCATTCTTGTTCTGAGAATTTCATCAGGGCAGGAGTGGTGAGGAGACCCTTCCAATTCTCACTCCCTTCTCCCTGTCTTTCCTACATTTGGGTCTAATTCTGGAACTTTAGTTCGAAACAAACCATCATCATTGCCACACATTTGCTGCAGCTCCACTGGGACAGGGTCGTTGGGGTGGTTGGGTCCTGGAGGCCATCTCAGGCTGAGTGGACCCCTGTGACAGCAAGCAAAAGAAAATACAACATTCACTGAGACAATGAGTGAGAATGGAGAGAAGCTGGAAAGAAAAGAGGGTTAGAAGAGAGGATTTCAGAAAATCACTGGCCAGACAACTGAAAATCCTGCATGTATTAGGGAGTGATGCAATTTAT
>NW_007249732.1:0-11871 GCF_000164805.1 Carlito syrichta | reverse complement strand
GGGGAAGAGAAAGTATATACCACATAATCAAAAATTCAAAGAAAGCCAGAATGACTTATTCATACCAGTAAAATAGACTTCAGAGCAAAGAATTACCAGAGAAAAGGTGAACTATGACATATGATGAAGAAATCCATTCACCAAGAAAAGAGAACAATCCTAAATGTGCATGTACCTAAAACAGAGGTTCTAAATGAATTGTGCAAAAACTAAAAAAACTGAAAGAGAAACAGAGAAGCCCACAGTTATAGTCAGAGAACTTATCACTCCTTTACCAGTAACAGAAATAGTAGATGGAAAATCAGCAGGAATACAGAACTGAACACCACTGTCAATCATCTGGACCTGACTCACATTTATGGAAGAATGCATGCAATAACAGCAGAAAACACTTTATTTTCAAGGGAACATGGAAAACACACAAAGATATGTGCTATACTGGGTCATAAAAAAAATTGAGGGCAAGATGGTGACAAGATGATGACCAGACAAGTCGGGCTGTGAGAGTCTCTGCAAAAGCAAGTGTCCATAAAGACTCTCTGCATGAGTAGTTGTGTGCTGGTGGGAGAGTGAAAGTCCATCTGAAGGGAGACTTGGGTTCATGCACCTGGGGCCCTCCTCTGAAGGTGACTGCAAGCCCCAACTGCCCTGAAATTGGAGCCACAGGCACGCAAGATTATCTGCTGTTCACGGGACTCTCCTGAGAAGATCTTGTCGAATTCAACTGATTCTCATTGCCTGGCACCTGGCACACACTATAACCTGTTATAGCAAATCAGCTAGACCCCTGAATCTGATGAGTGGAGAGAGAAGTTCAGGGAGAGCTGGAGAGGAGTCCTGTGCCTAGTGAGGAAACACTGACCGCAGCCATATTCTCTATCCCTGGATCAGGCCATGACCTGCATTGTTCCACCTAGCTCTATTCAGGTTAACCCAGCCTTCAACTTGGGACCTACGGTAATCTCATCAAACTGGGAGAAACAGAAGGCCCTCCCCCATGCTGGATCAGACATAGGCAGGTCAGATCTGAGTGGCAGACTTGACAGGGAGCAAGTCGGTTGAGTCAAGATCTGATCTACCCTCCTTCCACAGTAGGCCTGGGGCATCTGACTCAAGCTGTGAGCAACCCTATCAGCCTGTGGTGAGAGCTAGAGGTCAGAGCTGAAAGGACATTGGACTTACAGGAACGACCTCTTACTGCTCTTATCTCAGTTATCAACTCCTTCATTCTTTCCTCTTGTCTCCCCTCAATTCTATTTATTCTTTTTCAATTTTAATTTTTTGTCTGTTTTGCTCATTTTTGTTTGCTTTTTGTTTTAGTTTTTTTCTTTCTCTTTCTGTTTTTGATAACATTTTCATACTTGCTTTGTTTCTGTTATTTTACTGATTTTTCTTTCTTTAGACTTTCTGTTTGTGTATGTGAAGAGTACATCAATAAGGAGGTTTTTGAGTGGTTTGTGTGGTTGTATGAATATATGTTTTAGTGTTTTTTTTACTCTTTTCTGTCTTTGTGTCTCTTTTCATTTGTTAGTTGGTATGTTTCTGTGTTTTCCCTCTTACTCTTCTCTCTCTCTCCATCTTCCTTTCCCCCCCTTTTCCTTTTTCCATTCTTTTCCTTTTTCTTATGTCATTTTGCTTTCAGAGAGCAAATCTATACTCCACTGCACAGACAGATTGTAAGGCAGTGGGAAGTGGGTTCCAGGGTGCCATACACCTGTTGGTGGATACGGGGACCTGCAGATAGATTTTGAATCACAGCTTCCCCCTCAATTAAATCTCAAAACTGCATAAGGTACAGCCCTCAACCCACAGTCCAGCTTTAGAATTGAACAAAGTCAGAGAATTCACATAAGGAAGAATAAGAGATTGCACAAACAAGTAAAAGCAACCCTGTCATCTTTGAAAAATGTAATAAATGAAGAGGGAAAAAATTAGGGGGGAGGAAAATCTAACCAAATAAAGAAAAGCCAAAGAATAATATGGGTCTCACACAGACCCCTGGGAGGTCAGACATTGTGAAAAACAAATTTAAGAATGAAAACAATGAAGAGCCCCCAGAATGACTGGTCTCAAACTACAAACCCAGATATCAAGACATTAATGAGAGAATAAATAGAATTGAGGAGAGACAAGAGGAAAGAATGAAGGAGTTGATAACTTAGATAAGAGCAGTAAAAAATACTGTGAATGAAATAAATAGCAATCTGACAAGCATGAAAAGCAGAATTAGTCAAGCAGAAGAAAGAATGTCAGAGCTTGAGGACCAAATTATATAACTAAACCAAACTGTCAAAAACATAGAAAAGAAGCTAAAAGACAGAACAAAACCTTCAAGAGATGAGAGATTATTTAAAGAGGATGAACCTAAGAGTAATTGGACTTCCTGAGGCAGAAAGGGAGACTCCACCCTGGAACAAACATTCCATGAAATTATTCAAGAAAACTTTCCTCATCTCATCAGTGATGTGACCATTCCAACACAAGAGATTCAGAGAACCCCTGCAAGACAACATATGAGAAGACCAACTCCTAGACACATAACAATTTACCTAAACAAAGTAGATATAAAAGAAAAAATCCTAAAGGTAGCAATAGAAAAAGGTCAGACTACCTACCAGCATAGACCAAGTAGAATTGCAGCCGATTTACCTACACAAAAAAATCCAGGCTAGGAGAGCTTGGGTCCCAAACTTCAAAGTTCTCAAAGATAAACAATTTCAACCAAGAATAAACTATCCAGCTAAGCTAAGTTTCATCAGTGAGGTAGAATTAAAATCTTTCCCAATCATTTAATCCCTAAGAACTTACACTGCCTCTAGACAAGCTCTACAAGAAATGCTTAAGATAGTAGTAAACATAGAAGAAAGGGAAAAAGAGAAACAACCATTCTTCACAAGAGTGCAGGAAAAAGATTGAAAACACACATGAATCAACTCCAAAATCAAATGAAAGAAAATAATCAAACAGGAACAACAACTATATAAGAAACTCATGATAGGGATCAATTCTCACATTTCAAAAATTAGCCTGAATGTGAATGGACTAAATGGACCACTAAAAGAGACAGAATGGCAAAATGGATAAAATATCATGAGGCAACAATATATTGTCTCCAAGAGACTCATCTCACCAGATAGGAAGCACATATACTCAAAGTAAGAGGACGGGAAGCAAAATTTCAGGGGAACAGAACACAAAAGAAAGCAGGAGTAGTGATCTTAATATCAGACAAAATACCCTTTAAGCTATCAAAAACTTAAAAAGATACAGAAGGTCACTATATAATGATAAAAGGTTCAATCTGTCAACAAGAAATATACATCCTAAACATATATGCACCCATCATAGGAGCACCAACTTTTATAAAGCAGCTTCTAGGCAAACTTAAAAAAATATTGACTCTAAACTATCATAGCTGTGGACTTTAATAGCCCACTCATAACCCTAGGCAGATTGTCAAGATAAAAAATAAGCAAGGAGAGTAGGAACCTCAGTGTGAATCTTGACCAAATGAACTTAATTGATACCTACAGAACAATCCACCCAACAACCACAGAATGTATATTCTACTCATCACCACAAGGAATATAATCTAAGATATACCACATCCTTGGTCACAAATCAAGCATAAACACATTTCATAAGATTGAAATTCTGCCATGCACCTTCTCAGACCACACTGGAATAAAAATAAATATCAACACCAACAAATTTCCCCCCAAACCCACAAAGACATGAACACTAAACAGCATGATGTTAAGCAACTCCTGGGTCAACATGGAAATCAAAACAGAGATCAAAAGATACCTGGAAACAAATGAAAATGAAGAAACAACTTACCAAAACCTCTGGGATACCATGAAAGTAGTAAGAGGGAATTCATATCTTTACAAACACATATGAAGAAAATGGAAAGAACACAATTTAACAGCCTAACAAAAGTCACCTAAGGAAATTGGAAAAGCAAGATCACCAAAACCCTAACTTCAGCAGAAGAATCCTGGTCAACAAAATAAAAGTCCAAGTATGGGACATAGAAGTCAAAAAGATAACACAAAAAATTAATGAAACAAAAAGTTGGTTATTTGAAAGAATAAACAAGATTGATGGTCCCCTAGCTAGACTGACCAGGAAAAAGAGAGAAAAAGCCCAAATAAACACAATCAGAAACACAAAAGATGAAGTCACAACTGACCCAGAAGAAATGCAAAGGATTATTAGAGACTACTGTGTACACTTGAATGGAAACAAACTTGAAAACCTAGAGGAAATGGAGGAGTTTCTGACATCACACAGCCTCTCCAGGCTGAAACAAGAAGAAATCGAGATGCTGAAGAGACAAATAACAATCCAGGAAATTGGCTATGTCATAAGAAAACTACCTACAAAAAAAAAAAATCCCTGAACCAGATAGCTTTCCAGCAGAATTCTACAAAACATACAAGGAGAAATGATATCTATCCTATTGAAAGTATTCCAGGAGACTGAGAAAGATGAAACTTTCCCCAAGTCATTTTATGAAGCTAACATCACATTGATACCCAAGCCAGGTAAAGACCCAACAATGAAAGAGAACTACAGACTAATATCTTTGATGAACATAGATGCCAAAATTCTCAACAATATCCTAGCAAACCGGATTCAACAACACATCTCAAAAATCATCCACCAGCACCAAGTTGGCTTCATCCCCAGGAGGCAAGGCTGGCACAACATTCGTAAGACCATAAACATAATTAAATACCTCAACAGACATAAAAACAAAAGCCACATGATTATATTAATAGATGCAGAAAAAGCTTTTTATAAAATTCAGCACCCTTTCTTGATAAAAATTCTGGAACACCTAGGCATAGATGGAACATATGTCAAAACAGTAAAAGTCATCTACAAGAAACCCACAGCCAACATACTACTAAACAGACAGAAATTGGAACCATATCCCCTGAAAACCAGGAAAAGACTAGAATGTCTACTCTCACCTCCTGTTCAAAATAGTTTTGGAAGTCCTAGCTAGAGTAATAAGAGGAGAGAAGGTAATCAGGGGTATTCAAATAGGAAAAGAGGAAATCAAGTTATCCCTCTTTGCAGGTGACATGATTCTATGCCTCAAAAAACCCAAGAGAATCTGTCAAAAACCTCCTTGCACTGATGAAGGACTTTGGCAAAGTCTCAGGGTATAAAATAAATGTGCAAAAGAAAATTGCATTTCTATACTCCAATAATAAACAAACAGAAACCCAAATAAAAGGCACAATCCCATTCACAATAGCCACCAAAAAAAGATATACCTTGGCATCTTCCTAACCAGATATGTGAAACTACAAAACACTGCTCAAAGTAATCAAAGATGGAACTACAGGTGGGCACTACCACGATGGCTATTTTTTGATTTATTGTAGAGACAAGTTCTTACCAAGTTGCTCAGGTGGGTCTTGAACCCGTGGGCTCAGGCAATCCTCTTGCCTCAGGCTCCCAAAGTGCTGGCTACTTGGAAGGCTGAGGTGGATGGATCACAGGAGCCCTGCAGGCCGCATCTGCGGTGGCCAGGAGCATGCCACTGCATTCCAGTCTGGGCGACAGAGTGAGGCTCCAACTCAAAAAAAAGAAAAAGAAAAGAAAAGAAAGGAAATCAGAGATGGCACAAACAAATGGAAAAATATTCCATGCTCATGGTTTGGAAGAATCAACATTGTCCATTCTACCTAAGGCAATATACAGATTTAGCACAATACCCATCAAATTACCAGTAACATTCTTCACAGACCTAGGAATTCATATGGAAACATAAACAAACACTAATAGCCAAAACAATCCTCAGAAAAAAGAAAGCAGGAGGTATCACACTCCCAGACTTTAAACTTTATTACAAAGCTACAATAATCAAAGCAGGCTGGTATTGGTAAAAGAACAGGCATATAGACCAATGGAATAGAAATGAGATTTCAGAAGCAAAACCTCAATTTCACAACCAAGTCATCTCCGACAAAGCCTCCACCATCAACCACTGGGGAGAGGAGAATACATTCAGTAGATGGGCTAGGAAAACTGGCTGGCCACATGCAGAAGATTCAAACAGGACCCCTACCTATCCCCATACACAAAAATCAACTCTAAATGGATCAGAGACCTAAATGTAAAACCTCTAACTATAAGAACCTTGGAAAATGCAGAGACACCCTTATAGAAATTGGAACTGGCAACCAATTCCTGATCAAAACCCCGAGTGCCCATGCCATAAGAGATAAGATAGACAAGTGGGACCTCATCAAACTGAGAAACTTCTGCAAAGCCAAAGAAACCATCAAGATAGCAGGGAGACAGCCCACAGACTGGGAGAAAAATATTTGACAACTCTATGTCTGACAAAGGCCTAACTTTAGGATCTACAAGGAACTCAAATGTGTTGAAGAGAAAAAAACAAACAGCCCCATTACAAAGTGGGCAAAATATATGAATAGACACTTCTTAAAAGAAGATGTATGAGCAGCCAACAAATACATGAAAAAGTTTCAACCTCACTAGTCATCAAAGAAATGCAAATTAAAACTACACTGAGATACCACCTAACTCCAGTTAGAATGACCATCATCAATAACTCAAAAACTAACAGATGCTGGAGAGGATGTGGCGAAAAGGGAACACTTCTACACTGTTGCTGGAAGTGTAAACTAGTAGAGCCTCTGTGGAAAACAGTGTGGTGATTCCTAAAAGTTCTAAAAATTGACCTTCCCTATGACCCTGCAATCCCTCTACTGGGATTATATCTGGAAGAAATCAAAACACTGTAAAAAAGATACCTGCACACATATGCTTATCGAAGCATTGTTCACAACAGCAAGAACATAGATCCAACCGTGCTGCTCATCAAAAGAGGACTGGATAAAAAAATGTGGTACATATACACAATAGAATGTTATGCAGCCATAAAGAATAACAAAATTATGAACTTCGCAGCAACCTGGATGGACTTAGAGTCTATAATACTGAGTGATCTTTCACAAAAATGAAAAACTGAGTACCACATGTTCTCACTCATAAGTGGACTTTGAACAACTATCATAATACCACAAGAAAAGGATTGACAGTAGTGGGAACCTGCGGGAGTGGAGGGACGGGGAGGTGGGACTGACAGCAGCGGGAATCTGCCTGGGGAAGGACGGACACACCTCATTAACAAGGTTACCTGCACAATGAATATTTGTAGACCTCACCCTGAATTGTACCCAACAATTAAAAAATAAAACATTTAAAAGTTTAAAAAAGAACTTGAAATATTTCACAGATATGAATGAATATAAACTATATTCTATGATCATAATGGAATTAGACTAGAAATTGATAACAGAAAGAAAACAGATACATCTTTCAGCACTTAGAAATTATACAAGACATTTCTAAATATTCAATTGGCCAAAGAGGAAGTCTCAAAGAAAATTAGAAAGTATCTGAACTAAATAAAAATGAAAATATAATACATGAAAATTTATAGGATGAAGTTGAATCAGTGCTTAAACATATCATTAAAAATTAAACTCTCTTTCGAAGACAGAGGCAAGAAGATTGCCTGAGCCCAAGGGTTCAAGACCAGCCTGGGCAACTTGGTGAGACCTCGTCTCTAAAACAAATAAAAAAATTAGCCAGGTGTGGTGGCACACATCTGTGGTTCCAGCTACTTGGAAGGTTGAGGCAGAAGATTACCTGAACCCAGCAGATCAAGGCTGCGGTGGCCGTGAACGCACCACTGCACTCCAATCTGGGTGACAGAGTGAGACACTGACTCAAATAAATAAATAAATAAATTTTCAACATCAGAATTAAGTAAAAATAAAAGCAAAACAACCCCAGAGCAAGTAGAAAGAAGAAAATGAGGAAATAGTAAACACAAGGGCAGAGACAAGTGGAACTGATGTATCTAACAATGGATACATTTGAAAAACACTCAGATAAAATCATACATAGTGGTGAAAATGTAATGCTTTTTCTCTAATATTGGAAGCAATTAGAGATGGCCAATTTCACCACTTCTATACGACATTTTACTATACATTCTACCCAGTGCATTAAGGCATTAAACAAATAAACAAACAAGCAAATAAAGAAAAAAAGAAAGAAAAAGAAAGAAAATACATACAGATTGGAAAGTGGAGAAAATGTATCTTTATGTGTAGAGAACATAATTGTATATTTAGAAAATCTTGTACAAATCTTCCAGATCTAGTAAGTGAGTTTAATAAGATTTCAGGATACAAGGCCAGCAGTAAGAAATGAACCATAATGCTATAGGCAAGTGAAGGGCATTAACACTGATTACAGTGTTTGGATTCCAGGTTGTGGGGAGTCCATTGAGGTTCTTGAGGTAGTCTGCAGAGATGGAGAGTCATCTATCCAGGTCTGTAAAATGGACTAGAGTGTGGGACAGGGCGCTGGTGGCATGAAACCCTGATAGGCTTTGTAGCAATGATCATGGATTTGTGCACTAACTTTCAGTCCCCCAGTTATTCCTGTTAATACACAGTATATATTAAAAGTAGTAATCATTTTTTTTTCACTCAAGCTGGGACATTTCTTGCATAGATTATTTAGAGAGTATTTAATCATATTATATTAATAATATCACCACGTGCTACAGCTAATGCATCTTGGTGTCTCCTGGAAACGTTCCTATCTGCTCCCTGCCCACCAGCAAGGCTGAAATTCTGGAACCCTGTAGGTTAAGGAGATGAGTTCAAAACAAATACTGCACAATTCAGAGAGACATCTCAGCTCCCCAACCCATCCAGAAGAGTCAAGGTCCTCAAGTCCCTAGAATACTCCATTAACATGTAATCTTCATAGTTTGGGATGACCCTAGTTACAATTCACACACAGTTGCACAGCTAGGGTACGGAAGTGTGTGTGTGTGTGTGTGTGTGTGTGTGTATTTTGCAGAGGCTGGGAATGATGAACTTGCCTGGTTCCCTCTGATCTCTGGGAACCTGACTTCTGCAGGTGGACCTTTAATCTAAGCTGGGGAGATAGAAAGGATTAGAGACACAGTTTTGTTTTGTTTGCATTTAAAAATTGAGCCTATAGCAAATTGTTGTTTTGCTTTTTTGAATGAGGGATAATGGTGGTAGTTGAGACAGCAAGGAGATGATTTTCAGTAGTTTTTTGTAGGTCAGTTAAATTATCTGAAAGTACTTTAGCCTTTCCTATGAAAAAACTACTTTACTGCCAGATAACACTCACAATGAGAGCTTCTGCTTTCATTTCCTATGAGAGAAGTATGTAACTTTATCTCCAAGTTCCGCATAATATAAAAAAGGAAGCTGGCTTGTTACAATAGAGTAGATCGTGATGATTGTGATGAGGGCGAGTGGAGGGCAACAAAAAGGCACACCCACTGGTCTGGGCCCTGAGAGAGGGCGAGGGTGGGGGTGCCAGCTCCAGATGTCACAGAATGTTAGGGTGGAGGAAGCTGAGAAAAAGTGTGATGGCTTAAGAGTTCTGCTCCAATGTACTCACCAATAAGGGCCAGACAAAGCGAATGTTTCCCTCTTTTTTTCTTCTCTCTTATGATTGTGATGGTGAAATGAGACATTGCCTATGAGGTGCTTGGTAATAGATCTGACACATTGTAGGCACTTATCAACTGCTCTAGGAGGCAGGAGTACAGAGAGGATAAGGCACAGTTTCTTGATAGGGCCATTGACTGAGAGTGGGAGCCAGAAATAGCCTGGAAGACAAGGATAATGCAGTATTGGACACTGATGTGATGTGCCAGCAGAGATGGCTAATAGAGTGCTGAATGCAGGGTCTGATGCTAAGTGGAAGATGTCTGGTGGAGATGCAGACTTGGCCATGAGCAGCACGTGAATGATCCTTGAAGCCAGGGAAGTAGATACCCTAGTGAGAACATAAGGTAAGAGATGAAAATGGGATTATGATAAAACTTTAGAAGCATCAACATTCAAGGGAAGGAACCCAAGGAGAAGAGCAGGAGGAGGAAGAGACCCAGGAAAGTGTGAATCAGGAAAACCGAGCAAGAGAGTGTTTCAGAAGGGAGAAATGGGTCAACAGTGCCAAATACTGGGCAGTTGCTGGTGACGCTTGAGAAGTGCTCCTGGAGGAGGTACAGGAGTAAGTGTCTTGGAGCAAGTGTAGAAGTGTGGTTGTGATGTGGAAGATGCAGAAATAGTTTGATAGCTGGGTTGTGAGGTTAAGGGGATGTTAAGAAGGGAGAGTACAAAGAATGTGTTAGGGCTGCAGCAAAGAAGTGAGCAGTGTCAGTGGAACATCCCAAAGAAAGAGGACTACATTAGAGAGCAGTGTTCATGAATCAGTGGGAGGAGAAGGGATTTATTTGAACCACAGGTGAAGGTGCTTATCTTAGACAACAGGAGCTCAGTGTCTTGTGTGGGCATAGGAGAGAGTTAGGACATATGTAAATAAATGCAGGCCAGTGGGAAGTTTGGTGGTAGGAATTTGAAGTCAAGTCATTATCCTCTGTTTTTTATTTTCCCCAGGAAAACAGGAAGTTCTGTCATTTGCTGAGAGTGTTTAGGTAGGGTGGTGACATTTTGTTCAGACTGCCATAACAAAACATAGACTGCATAGGTTAAAAAATAGAAATGAATCCAAGGGGGCAAGATGGCGACGGCATAGGTGAACTGGTGAGATTCTCTGAACGGACCAAGACTGCAAACTGCTGAATAGACAGACTGTAAAGCAGAGGGAAAAGTGAACAAAACCAGAAGACCCTCATAAGGAAGAACAGGTCATTGCAGAAGAGAAATAAAAGCAACCCACCTTCCCTCAAAAACAGAATTGAAGACGGGGAGGGAAAGGGGGAGAGGGAGAAAAATCTACAGAAATGAAGAAAAACCAAAAGAAGAGTATGGTTCTCTCCCAGACGCCTGGGAGAGCAGACACTGAGAAAACTGACTTTGGAATACAAACAATGAAGAGTCCCCAGAATGAAGGGTCTCAATGCAAATGTAGATATCAAAAACAATAATGGAGAGATTAAAAAGAATTGAGGAGACACAAGAAGAAACTAGGAAGGAGCTGATATCTGAGATAACAGTAATAAAGAATACTGTGAATGAAATAAATAACAAATTGATAAGCATGGAAAGCAAAATTACCCAAGCAGAAGAAAGAATCTCAGAGCTTGAGGACCAAAATATAGAAATAACCCCAACTCTTAAAAACACAGAAAATAAGCTAAAAAAGACAGAACAAAACCTTCAAGAGATGAGTGACTACCTCAAGAGGCCTAACCTAAGAATAATCGGACTCCCTGAGGCAGAAAGAGAAACAGAGACCACATTGGAACAAACTTTCCATGAGATCATTCAAGAAAATTTCCCTTATCTAATCAGTGATACAAAAATTCAAACACAAGAGATTCAGAGAACCCCCGCAAGACAACAAATGAGAAGACCAACTCCTAGACACATAATAATTCGCCTAAATAAAGTAGGCACAAAAGAAAAAATCCTAAAGGCAGCAAGAGAAAAAGGCCAGATCACCCACCATGGAAGACCAATCAGAATAGCAGCAGATTTATCTGCAGAAACCCTGCAGGCTAGGAGAGCTTGGAGCCCTATCTTCAAAGTCCTAAAGGATAAACAATTTCAACCAAGAATAACCTATCCAGCCAAGCTAAGCTTCATCAGTGAGGGAGAATTAAAATCTTTCCCAGATATCCAATCCCTAAGAACTTATGCAGCCACAAAAACCATCTCTACATGAAAACACTTAAGAAAGTATTAAACACAGAAGAAAAGGAAAAAAAGAACAACGTTTTTCACAAGAGTACAGGGAAAAGAATAAAATATACATGAACCAACCCCAAAACCAAAAGAAAGACAAAAAAAAAAAAAA
>NW_007249731.1:332337-333533 GCF_000164805.1 Carlito syrichta | reverse complement strand
GCTCGGGAGCACGCGCCGGCCGTGCGCCCTATTCACCGCAGGCGGGTCGGCGCGCTCGCCGGCTTCGGGGAACCGGAAAGCGAGCGTCTTTCCCGAGCTGTGCGCCCCGGCCACCCCCGCAGCTGCCCGTCAGCCCTGGGGAGTGGGCGCTGAGTTTGTCTTACTGACCCCCGCCCGGGAGTTCGGACAGTGTTTTTGCCCCCTGAAATGTTACAGGGGACTTCTGCGCGAAGAGAGGGTCCACTCGTCTCAGTTCGAACATCAGAGATCAAGATGAAACAGACACTAGACAAACAGCTTGATACTCAGGAAGGCGCAAGACAGATGGGAGAGGGGAGCGAGCTGGCGGGTTCAGGACGCTCAGGGACAGACATGATCAGGGACACCTGGGCGGACTGGGCGGGAGGGGCCAGACAGACCCACGAGTCTGTCTCCTCAGGAAGGTCTGAACTCCACGCCCCGCGCGGCGGGAGAGACCCCTCTGAAGCGGGTTCCAGGGAGGCGCCTGGAGTCGGGCTGCCCGGGCCATGGGAGCCAGCAGCCGCCGGCGGGCTCGGAGCCTGGCCTGTGTGAGGACATGGGGCCAGGCTGGACGACGCCAAACGTCAGCTCCCAACGCCCGCCGCGGAGGCCAGCGATCGGCCGCCTCCCCTCTGCAGAGTGGGCGCGGGACCCCGGCAACGCCTGCGCCTGGAGCCTCGCGGTGGCCTGAACGCCCGCGAGACTCCTTCCAGTCGCAGTGGCCCGGACGGCAGGGCACGAAGATAACCCCGGGAGGAGACGCCCGAGAGGAAGTCGGAGTCCCGGAGCCCTGAGCCTGGGTGGGAGGAGGAAGGCTCTGGAGCGGGCGACTGGACGAGGGAAAGTTCCCTGGGAGCTGCTCTGTCCCAGCGCTGACCCCGGTGGAAGCCAGCTGTGGCCGGAACGCGGTTAAAAACGCAGGAAACTGGCTAGGAATCGCTTGAGCCTGACCCCACTGATGGCTGGGAAGAAGAGATTCCGGCTGGAATCTTTCCGCTCAACGAAGGCGGGCGCCAGGCGTGAAAGGGAAAGCCCGGGTTCGTGGACGCAGGTGCCACGGTCCCGGAAGCGGCTCGGCACCGATCGGGCTGGGCGCGGTGGGGGCCGCCCCGGGTCCGGGCGTGCTTGGCGCGCTTTGGAGAGGGTCGGGTTCAGCACCGCGAACAGCGGCCGCC
>NW_007249731.1:330743-331389 GCF_000164805.1 Carlito syrichta | reverse complement strand
GAGACGTCGCTGTACGGGGTGCCCATCGTATCGCTGGTCATCGACGGCCAGGAGCGCCTGTGCCTGGCGCAGATCTCCAACACGCTCCTCAAGAACTACAGCTACAACGAGATCCACAACCGGCGCGTGGCGCTGGGCATCACGTGCGTGCAGTGCACGCCGGTGCAGCTGGAGATCCTGCGGCGCGCGGGCGCCATGCCCATCTCGTCGCGCCGCTGCGGCATGATCACCAAGCGCGAGGCCGAGCGCCTGTGCAAGTCGTTCCTGGGCGAGCACAAGCCGCCCAAGCTGCCCGAGAACTTCGCCTTCGACGTGGTGCACGAGTGCGCGTGGGGCTCGCGTGGCAGCTTCATCCCCGCGCGCTACAACAGCTCGCGGGCCAAGTGCATCAAGTGCGGCTACTGCAGCATGTACTTCTCGCCCAACAAGTTCATCTTCCACTCGCACCGCACGCCCGACGCCAAGTACACGCAGCCCGACGCCGCCAACTTCAACTCGTGGCGCCGCCACCTCAAGCTCAGCGACAAGTCGGCCACGGACGAGCTGAGCCACGCCTGGGAGGACGTCAAGGCCATGTTCAACGGCGGCACGCGCAAGCGGACCTTCTCGCTGCAAGGGGGCGGAGGCGGTGGGGCGGGCGGGCAGA
>NW_007249731.1:329030-330177 GCF_000164805.1 Carlito syrichta | reverse complement strand
CGGGCCGGGCCCCGGCGCGGGCAGCGGCGGTGGCTACATAAGCCCAGACTTTCTGAGCGAGGGCAGCTCCAGCTATCATTCCGCCTCGCCCGACGTGGACACGGCGGATGAGCCCGAGGTGGACGTGGAGTCCAACCGCTTCCCCGACGACGAGGGCGCTCCGGATGAGGCTGAGCCCGGAGCGCCCAGCGCGGGAAGTGGTCCAGACAGCGACCAGCCCGTCGGACCCCCGTCTGCCACCTCATCAGGCGTGGACGGTCCCGCAGACTCTCCCGACGGCGGCAGCCCCCGTCCCCGGCGCCGCCTTGGGCCACCCCCTGCCGGCCGGTCCACTTTTGGGGACTTAGCGGCTGATGACACAGTGCGGAGACCCGAGAGGAGCCCGTCCAACGGTGGCTACGAGCTGCGAGAGCCCTGCGGACCCCTTGGAGGCCCCACGCCGGCTAAGGTGAGCCCCGCACCCACCCTGCCGGGCCCACCCCTCGTGTCCCTCTGGCCCCAGGCTGCGGGGCCGGATGGAGGACGGGCACGGTGTTCCGCGCAAGCCTCGGAGCCAGCCTCGGGCACGCGGCAGAGCTGGGCTCCCTGGGAGCCTTGGCTGAGAGTTTCGGAAGACCGAGGGGCAGGCCTAGGCCGTGCGTGCTTTGTTTTTGTGGATGGGAGTTGGGAGGAGACCGCCAGAGACTCCCAGACAGAAAGAAGGTCAAAGAGGTTGGGAAGAAAAGGGGGAAGGAGCCAGGAAAGCGATGAGGAGGCTGCGGAGTGGGCATCAGGGCCCGAGAAGGGAGGGGGCAGGGGCGGAGGGGCCGAGGGCACAGGACAGCCTCTCCGCAGTCGCGCCCAGCAACGCTGTCCCGGAGCCTCCCGCGGTTTCCTGAATCTCTCAGAAGCCCTCGGGTACCTGAGCTCATCGCCGGGACGCTGTCTCCGGCCGGCGCGCTGGGCTGGGGTGTCCCTCAAGCCAGCAGGGCTGGGGTAGAGGTGCCGGGCTCTGCCAGGTCGGGGTGGTTGGCAGTTTTAAAGCGTGTTCACACACCTGCACATTCCCATTCTGTTCATTAAAACACGTATCGCTCCCCGGATGCGGAAGGCGTCATCCTTGCTGGGACGGTGCACGGGTGGGGGTGGGGGGATGCCGAGAAGGGGG
>NW_007249731.1:309394-328605 GCF_000164805.1 Carlito syrichta | reverse complement strand
AACAGGACGAGGAGAAACGAAGAAAATACGGGGAGCGCAGCGAGGGCTCCCACAACTTGACTGGCCACTTACAAAAGCCCATCCCAGCCGCCCCCCCCCCCACCTCCACGCACAGGGCCCGCACGCCGGGCCAGAACCTTTACGAAAGCACGCCTGGCCCCTCTTTCGAGCCTTCCCATTTATTCAGCAAGTGCATGTGGCCGCGAGGTTCCCTGTGTCCAGGCGAGTCACCGAGGAGGATGGGGGCGCTCAGCTGCGCGCCCAGGCTCCCCAGAAGCCCCGGGTAGCTGCGGCCCAAAGCGGGGGACCCGTGGCTCGCAGGGGGTTGTGGGGGCCTCTGAAATTCGGGCAGGTCGGGGCAGCCGAGCCGCGGACCGTATCCCCCAGCATCTGGAAGCCGCCGCCTGGGCCGCGTGCTCGCCGGGAGTCGTGCGGACGGCCCTGGCGGCCACGCGCGCTCGCGGTGGCCCAGTATCTGCGATGTAGGTCGCGCGTCCCTGGTGGGCTTGACTGCTCGTCCTGCTCTTCTCCGAGGGGCTGGGGCGGCGCGGGAAAGTGGGGCCCGGAGAGGAGCAGGCCACGCACGGGGGAGGGGGCCGGGCACAGGCCTGGGACGCGGGCCTGCGCGCACAGCCGGGGGCCAGAATTGGCCACGACGCTTCTAATTAGGACTTCGGCGCCCGCGGTATCGGGGTCACGTTCCTCTGCCTCTCCTTGAAACCGGTTTATTGCTTTTAAGAACCAGATAAGGAAGACAATCACTCGACCGCCGAGGATTTGGAAACGAGGAAATCCTATCCAGACCAAAGGAGCATCTCCCAGCCGAGTCCTACAAATACAGACCGAGGTGAGCCCTGGGATCCAACTCCCACCCCACGGGGGGGGGGCTGGGACCCCCCAATCGCATCGGGACCTGGGACCCCAGCCGCCCAGTCCTGCAGGAGGACGTTCAGCGGAGCATGAGCAGTGACAGGCTCTCCTCAGCCAGCAGATAAATATTTAAATAGCATGGCCAGGTGCAAGCCAGGTTTCCTGAGTTGTTACCTCCCTGGTGGGTTTGGGGCTCTTCCAGGAAAGGGTAGGGGGTGTCACAAGGAAAGGGAAGGCCACCCTGTCCCCTTGAAACAGGTCAAAGGGCACTTTTTGCCCTGAGTGGCCCATCCTCCCAGGCCCATCCCTTCAAGGATGATGGGGAAGGTAGGTGGCACTGTGTGTCTCCTCTGAGGGAAGGGGGTCTGGGTGGTGCCTGACTTGACACTGTGCCCCGGGAGCTTGCCCTCCCCTCCCAAGCCTTTCCCCACTCCCCCCTTCCCCCTTCCCCCCATTTCCCCATCCCACAGGCTCTGGCTCACCTGTCCTTGTGTCCCAGGCGAAGATGGCCTTACCCTGGATGTCACAGGCACTCAGCTGGTGGAGAAGGACATCGAGAACCTGGCCAGAGGTGAGGTCCAGTCTGCAAAACGGGGGTTTGCTGTGCTAGAGGGGGTGGGCCCTGTCTGCAGAGGGCATAGCCTTGTGAGTGAGTGTAGCAAAGACTTGGCCCTTGGGGGTGTCCTTGCTTAGACAGAGTCATCCCTGGACATACTGTCCTAGCACAGGAGTGAGGGAGTGGGGGGAGGATGACCCAGCCTCCAGAAGTTTATTGGAAGCTGGGGTTCCCAGGGGCCTGGCCCTGTCTGAATAGCCCAGAGAGAGGTGAGTCCTGAGACTCAGAACTTGGCACCTGTGGGCGGACAGGACAGTCTGAGTCTCCCAAACTCAATGGGAAACAGGACATTTTCTGAATAGCACGACTGCAGGGAGGCGTTTATCTGAGGAATGTGTGCGAGCTCATTTCTCCCCCTGGAATGAATGCATTACCACCCTCAGCTCTCCCCCATGAGGTGTGAGGGAAGAGCTTGTTTACAGAATGGAACCCTCAGTGCTGCTGGGCCTTCCAGGGGGAAAGAAGGGCCCAAGGCTCTGGACAGGGCATCCCCACCCCTACATGCCCTCCTCTTCCAGTCCTGTCTCAGAGTAGCTGCCCCAAGAGGGCAGAGGCCAGGGACCCCACTGGCAGGGCACCGCCCCACTCCTCTGGACCAGGCTTCTGAGGGCACTAAGGGGGCTCACCCTGGCCTGTGGGTGGCCCTTTGGAAATCAGTGAGGGAGGGAGACAGGCATGGTGGTCTTCCTGGTTCCAGGATCCCCCAGTCACAGAATATGCCATTACCTCCAAAGTCACTGTGCTTTCAGGAGCCCCTTGGCATGGATCGGGGGTCCGGGGTCCTCCTGAAACTGCAGGCAAATGGCTGTGTGTGTACTTTTCTGGGCAGGGTGGCCAAGGCTTTGACCCGGACTTATGCCGGAGGGAGGGTCTGCCACGTGAGGTGGGATGTCAGGTTTCTAAAGACCGGCCTCTCAGGGGAGGGAGTCAGGAACACCTTAAGGCAGGTGCCAAGCTGGACAGACTGGGGCACCAAGGACAGCGGTGGAATTCTTGTGTCCCCTGAGCATCCTGTCCCTACCTGTCCCTTCACCCATGTCCTTTCACTACAAGGGAAGGCCAGTGTGCTGAGGCCCCCACCCACCATCAGCTTGCCACCTCTCCTCCCAGGGCCGTTGGCCTTTCCGGGTCCCCCCTGACCTCCCACCCCCCACTTCACAGACGAATTGCAGAAGCTGCTCCTTGAGCAGATGGAGCTTCGCAAGAAGCTGGAGCGGGAGTTCCAGAGCCTCAAAGGTGCCTGCCCACCCCGCGGCCGCCCGCCCGCCCCTACGTCCTCGAGGCCACCCGATGGGCACCTGCCACGGGAGCCCTGCAGGAGCTGAGCCCCGGTCCAGGGTTTCCAGCTGGGCGGGCGCGCGGGGGGAGGGGCCCGCACAACTGCGCTCACTTAATCAATTTGCACAGATAATTTTCAGGATCAAATGAAAAGGGAATTGGCTTATCGGGAAGAAATGGTGCAACAGCTGCAAATCGTCAGAGGTAAGACGGGAGTCAGGTGAGCGCGGCCGTAACTGCCTCTGTCTGGCAGGAGCCGCGATGTTGGCTCAGTCATTTGGATTTAAATGGAAGGTAATTTAACAATTATTTTTTTTATTTAATATCCTTTGTATACTCTGATTAGCCTCAGAATGGCAAGCGAGCCCAGCAAACGGCTTGCAGGCATCATTACGTGGAGTGATTGAACTTCTTATCGCGGCAATTTCCATGGTTTCTAAATTAAAAATCGAGGCGTAAAATTACCTGGGAAGTAATGCCCAAGTTCGCTTTAATTTGGGCGAGATCCGTCTGCCTAAAGCGCCACCCGGGCCGCTTCCTCCCCCGCCCGTCCGCACGCGCGGCGCCCGCGCCCTGTACCCGGAGGCGCGAATCGGGGGCCGCCCCAGGGAGAGCAGGGAGACCGGCCTCACCGCCCCCCGCGCCCCCTGTCTTCCAGACACCCTGTGCAACGAGCTGGACCAGGAGCGCAAGGCGCGCTACGCCATCCAGCAGAAACTCAAAGGTGAGGCGGCGGGGCCGAGGCGTGCGGGGGCGGGGTCTCTGTGCCTTCGAACGAACGAATGAATGAACGAATGAATGAACGAAGGAAGGAGCGGATGAACAGAGGGGCCGGGGAGGAGGAAGGCCAGGTTCTATGTGGATCAGAGGCCGGAGAAGGGACGGGGGAACCGAGCTTGACGGGGACACGATGCCGGAACGGTGGGGCGGGAAGAAGCTGCCCCTGAGCTCTGGACGTCAGGAAACCGGCCTTCTAGTTCCAACCGGGCGCAGGCAAGACGCCCCCCACTCTCACCGTGCCTCAGTTTCTCCTTCTGTAAAGTGAGGCCATGGAGCCAGGGCCATGGTTCTGAGTTACCGGCCCTCCCGATTCGCTCCGTGGAGGCCCCCTAACGCCCAAGGGCCGGGGGAGGCGGGCGAGCCGGGCCCCGCGGAGGCGGGCGGGGCGCCCAGTGCGGCCTGGACTCTCTCCGCAGAGGCCCACGACGCCCTGCACCACTTCTCCTGCAAGATGCTGACGCCCCGCCACTGCACCGGCAATTGCTCCTTCAAGCCCCCGCTGCTGCCCTAGGGCCGGCCCCGCCCGCGCGCCCTCAAGCCATGCTGCTCCGTCCCGTTCAGAGCCGCCGCGCGGCGGCCCGAGCGAGGAACAAGCCATGCGGACCCGCCCGTGTACAGACCGCGCCTGCCGCCCTCCCCGCCCCCCCGGGTCCCAGGCCCGCCCCCTCGCCCCGAGGGGTCTGAGGCCCGGCCCCACTGCCGAATGTAAATACCGTCTCGCCCCTGGTGGACTCCGGGGCGTCAGCCCTTAAGGGGTTAACTGGACCGACGGGGGAGGAAGAAGTGGGGGGGACCGCCCTGTGTGCTGCCTCGGATGGACCCGGTTGTGAATACTCTGTAGCGACTTCGCGGCGCCCTTCTTCCCCCCCAACCCCCGCGTCTGAAACTCGTTCCCTGACAAGTGGCGACGTGCAATGGACCCGAGTGACTGCAGGCCCCGCTTGACGGGCCGCCCGCGGGGTCCCCGCCGTGAGTTGTTGAGGTCCTTCTCCCGGACCCCCCTGACCCGTTTTGCTCCCCCTCGGGATTTTGCTTTGTGTGTTTCTGTTGAACCCCTCGATGTAACGGCACTTTAAAAAGGGCGACAACTGACTCACGAGATGGCGACCACCTGCAGCCTGTCTGGGGACACCACCCTGTACCTATGACTTTTGTTTTTAATTAAAAAAAAAAAAATCTGTCACTTGTTGGGGCTGCGGAGGCGGGAGCGCGCCGGGGAGGAGGAAGGGGCAGCGCTGGGAGTGGGGGCTGGAGGGTGAGGGTCGAGGGAGGACCCTGGCAGGAGTCGCCCCTGTTTGGGTCGGCAACGAACCCCCGGCCCTCCACAGCCCCTCGCGTGGGGGACTCTCCCCTGGGACCCGGCTGGAGCGAGGGGGCCCCTGGGCGGGGCGCTCCAAGGGCCGGTGTCCACTCCCGCCGCCCTCGGGCGTTGTCTCCAGGCGCTCAGAGACTGGGCGCCCTGCCCGGAACCCCGGGCTTACCCAAACTCCAGGGGCGCCCCGTGGTTGGAGGCCACGCGGGAACCGGCCGCGGGGAGCTGGAGCTCGGACAGTGCCTCCCGCAGGGGCCTGGCCGCGTGTGCCTGCTCTGCCCACATCGGTCCCAGAGGGCCCATGACGCGTGGGGCCACTGTGGCCGCCAGGCCGGGTCTCGGCGAGCGAGGCCTCCTCTGGCCGCGGGCCTCGCGTCCGCCTCAGTTTCCCCAATGAGTCTGCCGCGTGGGCTGCATACCAAGATGTAAACTGCCGGACGCTTTTCGGCGGGGAGCATAGTGTGGACGAGACCGGAGGGGGCACGACTTTGGGAGTCTCCGGCCCCAGGGCCGGTGTCGCCTCAGAAGCTGGCAGGTCCCTAGCGCGCCCTTTCTTTTCCCCGGGCCTCCATTTCGGCTTTCAGAAAAGAATATTCAGGCCTCTCACCGCGGAGGCTGGGGGTAGCTCTCTGGGAGGGGTGGGAGGCCCAAGCGCCGGGCAGCGGACCGAGGCGAAGACCAGCGCCCCGACGGCTCGCACCGCGCGTCTCGAGGGGCTGCCGCTGGGAGTCTCGTGGCGGGTATTCTGGGGGCCCGGCCGCAGCCGGCGGGTGCGGGGCAGGCGGGAGCCCGCTGCGCTGGAGGGAACTGCGCCGGTCCCCAGAGCGCTCCAGTCTCGGGACATTCCGGGGCTAAACCACGGAGGACGCGAGGGACACAACCGCGGTGAAGGCGCCGAGTGAACTGAGGCGTCGCCCGGAGACGCACCTCCTCTGGGCAGGACCCTCCTAGGAGCGGCGCCCAAGGGGAAACTGAGGTCCAGAGGGGACGTGCTCATCCCGCAGGGTGCGCCGGGGGCAGCGGGGTCTGGAGACGGCCTGCGCCTTCCCACCGCGCGACCCGGCCTCTGGAAGCCGCGTTGTCCCCCTTCCGTAAAAAGAGCCCAGCTGGAACCGGGTGGCGGCCTAACGCGGGATCCCGGCGGATATCCCCTCCCAGCCCTCCTGCCCGGACTCCTCCAGGCTGGAGAAGCGCGCGGGCAGCGGGCCTGTCGCCAGGGGTGCCCCGTCGGGCTGGCATCGCCGCGGACGCGGGTGTAGGCGGATCTGGCCCAGAGGGCTCTCACAAAAGCGCTCCTGGGCTCCGCGAACCTCCGAAGTGGCTTGTTCCCTCCAAAATGTTAATAACCGAACGATTGGTATGGATGTAATTATCAATAATTATACGAATTATTGCTGATTGCGGGACTCGTGGCTGCTTTAATTAGCTTACCAGATTCTAATTAAGTTAAATGAAACATTAATAGCGAAAATATGCTTTGGAAAAAAACCCCAGGATTTTTATAGAAGTTTGTTTCTCGCCACAACGTTGCCACCTTGTGACAGATTTGGGGCATTACAGCGACGCCTGGAGGCCCAGACTAGGGTGCCGGGGCACTCAGAGACACACGTAGCCTGGGAGTCAGAGGACACGGTTGGGCAGGAACATCCTCCGGGCTGTTCTAGGAGGGTTGGCTTGCCCCTCCTCCCACTCCCGCGTTGCCTCCAGGGGTCCTGGTCTAAGGTTCAAGGTCTGTGGGAAAGAGACCAGATAAACATGCCTGTCTCGCAGAGGAACTCTTGGGGACCGTGGTGGGACAGATGCCTGGACGCCACCTGTCTCATCCAGGCAAATGCAGGGTGAGAGAATGAGCAAGCTGGAGACACAGTAAGGACAGCACCAAGGGCTATGAGTCCATCTCCCCTGAAAGAACCCCAAGGAGCCACCTCCCATTTGCATCCCCTCTGCACATCAGGGTGACCTATCCACAGAAACACCTCTCAGATGGCCCCGTCACCTGGACACAGGTGACCTGTCATGAAGCAGAAAGCATACAGCCTTGCTGCCTGCATTTTGGACTTCGATGGGGCTGTAAGCAGGTCGACTCAGGGGTCACACCCTGCTCTCCTGGTGATCCCCCCCAAGGTCCGTAGCACGCCCAACTGCATGGGTCCAGCCTGGTGGTCCATTCTACAGCTGTGAGTGTCTGTGGGAAGGAGACCCGGCACTCGTGGGTGACAGCCATGGAGATATGATTAAGCACACCTGCATCGGATTAGAAACTGGGCTGGCAGCTCAGGAAGGAGACCCCTCACCAACAGGACTGGCTGGGGCAGGAGGCAGGTAAGTGACTCAGCCTGGACTGGGAAAGTGTTCTTCTGGTCCCACCCAGGTCCCGGAGCAGATGCTCCTTCATGCCTGGGTGTGTTGAAAGGTAACCGAGCACACGCCTGTCCCCCAGCCCCAGCTTCCCTTGACCCTCTACAGAAGTGTGACTTCTGCCTTGAAGCCTGAATGCCGACACGTGTGGACCTCTCCTGCAGGTTCTCTCGTTCTCTCTGAACAGCTTCATTGCCCCACAGTCAGTGTCCTGTTGGACTCTGGAGTCGGGTTTACTGATGTCTGGCATCCACTCACTGTGTGACACTGGGCAAGTTGCTGGTCCTCTCTGGGCTTCAACTTCCTCGCCCATACGTGAGGAAGTAACAACAGCTGCTTCTGTCCTGTGCTCGCAGTGAGTTCACACATGTAAAGCACCAAAAACAGCTCCCGGAAGGCAGGCAAGGCACCGTGTTGGTGTGTGATGAGATTATAACTCTGAGTTAATTCCCCTGAGACCCAAGTCAGGAATGCTTTCAAAGAGTCCCCAAATGAGCTGGGTGTGGTGGCTTATGACTGTAATCCCAGCACTTTGGGAGGTGGAGTAAGACGACTGCCTGAGTTCAAGGGTTCGAGACCAGCCTGAGCAACATGGTGAGACCTCCTCTCTACAGTAAATCAAAAAATCAGAGGGGCATGATGGCACATGCTTGTGGTTTCCAGCTGCTTGGAAGGCTGAGGGGGAAGGATCACCCAAGCCCAGCAGGTCGAGGCTGCGGTGGCTGTGAGGGTGCCAGTGCACTCCAGCCTGGGTGACAGAGTGAGACTCCAACTTAAAAAAAAAAAAAAAAAAGAGTCTCCAAATGAACTCCAGTCTGTGGCCCTCTATACCTCCAGAGGTCCAGGAAAGTGGACAAACCCGTGCATTTTCAAGCAAGGACTGCCGAGCTTTCTGGAGACACATTAATGAGAATGAACACGTTCACATAGGAAAAGCTCCTGCACCACCACCCTCCTTGCTGACTGCCTGTGTCCCAAGGGGCGAAGATTTGCCCAAGCCCAGGCAGGCTCTGGGTCTCTAGAACTAGGAAGTGTCTTTTTAAATTCCTGTTCCATGACACATTGCTTTAGAACAACCTGTGGCCAGGCACAGTGGCTCATGCCTGTAATCCCAACACTTTGGGAGACCGAGACAAGAAGGTGGCTTGAGCCCAGGAGTTGGAGACCAACTTGGGCAACATAGCAAGGCCTTGTCTCTACCAAACAAAAAAGAAAAAGAAAAAGAAGTTGGGTTTGGTGGCTCAGCCTGTAATCCGCGCCTTTGGGAGGCTGAGGTGAGTGGATTGCCTGAGCCCGCGGGTTCGAGACCCACCTGGGCAACTTGGCGAGACCTCATCTCTACAATAAATTAAAAATCAGCCGGACGCGGTAGCGCTGTGCCTGTAGTTCCAGCTACTTGGAAGGCTGAGGTGCAAGGATCGCCGGAGCTCAGCAGGTCGAGGCTGTGGTGGCCGGGAGCGTGCCACTGCTCTCCAGCCTGGGCGACAGAGTGAGACTCCAACTCAAAAAAAAGAGTCATGTCCCCTCTGCTGAAGAGGACGGAAAGGGGTGGGGGGGGCACTCCTGAGAGCCCCAGGGTGGGGCTGCACAGCCAGAGGTGATCAAGAGGCGATCAAGACCCACTGCTCAGGGGCTCCCATAGTGCAGGCTGGGCACCGGGGCACATGCATGCCTTCCTTCTGGAAAGATCGCTATTTGAAGAAACATGGCCAAGGTCATCACAGGAAACCCAGATGTTGTCAGTCTGTCCCCCACTTTGCCTAATGGGCTGCGTTTTTGCAGTGTTCTCACCCAGGCCCTGGATGTTTTCGGCCCTGCACCTTTCAAGGTCTCGAGGCCTAGTTTCAGTCACTCGCGGGTTACAGGGTTTTGCCCAGATCCTTCCCCTCTGGTGACTCCTGTAATAAAATGATGGTAGTAACATCCAAGGACAGGTGGTTAGGACTGTCCCAATGAAACGTTGGTGCCACCCGACACACAGCAGATGCTCCATGGGGAGGGGGGCATGGTTGTATTTTTGAGACTCACATGAGTCGGTGGGTCTTGCTGCAAGCTTCTGTTACAGTGCTCCTGGTACGTTCACTGTCACACTCAGTCCTGGGGTGTTTTTTTACCTGAAATTGACCGACTTTAGCCAGACAAACTTTCCTTAAATGTAAAAGCCCACAGTCAGGCAGAGGTGAGCTGGAAAAGACTGACCTGGGGCCCCAGGACCAGATGCAAATATGCTGCAGGATGCATCAGCCCAGCCTCCTCCTTGTTTGCTGTTTCCCGTGTCAAACAAAAGATAAAAACTGTAGGTGAAAAGTGTTTGCATTGTGGGGCAAACTGTGCACACAGGTTTTAAAGCCTGGTGGTAAAAAACTGTAGGTGAAAAGTGTTTGCATTGTGGGAGAAACTGTGCACACAGGTGGTAAAAGAACTGTAGGTGAAAAGTGTTTACATTTTGGGGCAAACTGTGCACACAGGTTTTAAAGCCTCGTGGTGAAAAACACAGAGCGCTTCACGATTTTGCGTATGCTAATCTTCTCTCCATCGTTCCAATTTTAGTATATGTGCTGCGAAGCAAGCACAATACGACAGTCTAGACAGGGGTTATATAAAGTCCCAAATTCCCAAACTTTTACAGTTATGGTGAGTATATTGTGTGCCTTCTCAAAATTAAGAATACTAGGTAAATATTGACTTTATGTAGCACATATTTTATAATGCTATCTTTGAGCTTGTGATCAAGTTAAATCTATTGTAGCTTTAATCTTATATCACATATGCAAATGAAAAGGAACTATGGGAAATTGGCCCTCTTCCGCCCGAACTCTGCGCTTGGGGCCGGTGGTCACGCTTAGTCACGTGTGCACACCCCGTCACATGTTGCTCCCCGTCACATGGTACACGCCGTCACGTGGTGCGTCCCGTCACGTGGTGCGCGCCGCTGAGCGTCCCCCTCCGCCCGCTGGAGAAGCGAGCCAGGCCGGTTCCTCCTTGCCCGCTGGGTAGAGGTTGCGGTGAGTGGCCGGGAGCCTCGAGGCTGCGCGGTGCCCGAGCGGTCCCCACGGGAGTTCCGTCCCAGAACCGAAAAGTCTGACCCTTCCCTGCGCGGGCCAGGAGCCTTGGCGCGGCCTGGGACCACCACTCCTGAGGTCGCGAAGGATGACACCGACTCGGGCGCGACCCTTGGGGCTCTCGGAATAGCTTCTGTATCTGGAGCAAAGAGAAGCCGCATGGGTGCTACTCTGGAACTCAAAACTGGGTTTTTTTGTTTTTGTTTTTTAATTAGAAACGGCGTCTCCCTCTGTTGCCCAGGCTGGTCTCGAACTCTTGGGCTCAAGCAGTCCTCCTATCTCAGCCTCCCAAAGTGTTGGAATTATGGGTATGAGCCACCGTACCCGATGGGACCCAAACTTTGAAGAGTGTGCCTTGTGGGTGGTGGCTGGGAAAAGTCACCACTCTTTGATCCAACACTCAGAAAGGGCCAGGAATTAAACCTAACTGGTGTCAGCCCCCCCAATATGCGGGTTAGAAAACGCAGGTCCAGGGAGGCTAAACTCAGCCCCAAATGATCCTGCCGGTGGTGAAAGCAGTTGGGACTTGGAGGCAAGTGTGGTTTCCAAGACTGGTCTTTTACACGATGGAACTCGCAGAAAAGACTTGGGGACCAGCCGGGCTCGGTGTCTCAGCCTGTAATCCCGCGCCTTTGGGAGGCTGAGGTGAGAGGATTGCCTGAGCCCCCGGGTTCGAGACCCGCCTGGGCAGCGAGACCTCATCTCTACAATAAATCAAAAAATCAGCCGGGCGTGGTAGCGCACGCCTGTGCTTCCGGCTACTTGGAAGGCTGAGGCGGAAGGATCGCCGGAGCCCAGCAGGTCGAGGCTGCGGTGGCCGGGAGCGGCCACTGCACTCTAGTCTGGGCGACAGAGTGAGACTCCAACTCAAAAAAAAAAAAAGACTTGGGGACCAGGAGTGCAGCCTCATCTTTCCCTCCCAGACCAAGGCCCTGACCAGCTGAGACTTCCCTTCCTGCCTCCACTTGGTTCAGCAAATAAATGAGCACCTAGGATGCCAGGACCGAGGCTGCAGGGCCACCCGCATGTGTGGCCGGTTCACTGTGGTCCTGGAGTTTCTGTTCCAGCAGGAGAGCCAGGCAGACTCGGAGGAGCCTTCTGGATGCTGAGATGTGCTGTAGGCACATGGCATACAGTGACGGGGCTGAAAACACTTCAGCGGTGAGGGCAGAGGAGGTGGTGACATTCGAGCTTCACTTGATGGTACTGGGGCAGCCCTTCAAGGATGCAGACAGGGTTCCAGGCAGGAGACCTTGCACCACCCAAGTCAGTGTCACCTCCGGGGCCAGGCCTTCACAGGAGCCACTGTAGGTGCAGTTGCTGTTCCCAGTGCTCTGCGACCTTGAGAAGAGAGGGACTGCCAGCTGTGGCTGGGGAGTCCTTAGCCTGGCCTCTGGGGACATGAGTCTCCCTGTCTTTCTGAAATGGAACTAAGATGCAGGCTGCTGCTTCCTGTCTTACCTCTCTCTCTCTCTCTTTTTTTGAACCTTAGTCTCATTGGGTCACCCAGGCTGGAGTGTAGTGGCATGCTCACAGCCATCACAGCCTCAACCTGCTGGGCTCAAGCGATCCTTCTGCCACAGCCTCCCAAGGAGCTGGAACCACAGGTGGCACACTTCACCTTGCCCAGCTGATTTTTTGATTTATTGTAGAGACAAGGTCTCACCAAGTTGCCCAGGCTGGTCTCGAACCCCTGGACTCAGGCAGTCCTCTTGCTTCGGCCTCTTAAAGTGCTGGGATAATAGGCATGAGCCACTGTGCCCGGCCTATCCTCTCTTTAAGTAAGCAGTAAGCAAATGCAGGCCGCATTGAGTGAAAAGAGCTAATGTGGGCAATGATGTTTCCCTCCAGTGTACAAGAGGGAATTGCAGATAACCAAAAGCATATTAACGTTGATGGGAGATGTTGCTGATCCTCAGTTAGCATTCGCGTTTTTATTCATTTATTGAGAAGAAGCCTTGACACAGCTGTCGACCACACGTGCCTGTGCCAGGTTCAACTATGGGCTCATAACTGCTTTATTGTGGAACCCAGCAGGAGGCAAGCCTGGTGATCACACACCATTTCTGGTATGCGGGCATGTGTTATTTTGAGCCAGAGGTGGATGTTTCTGTTTGTCTGTTTAGTTTTCTCGTGGAGCCTTTGTGCAGAGGTGATCCAAGTTCATGTCCCTTCCTCCTGGCACATGCGACCTCCCTGGCCCCCTGGCCTCCCTAGTTGTTTCATCTCCCATGAAGTGAGGAGCCCATGTTGGGATGGTCTGACCTCTCCTCCAGCTTTGGCGTGCTGTGATGTTTGTCCCTGCACCTGAAGGACTGCTTCTGAGATGATAGAACAAGATGTAAAGGTTCAGCATGATTTTTGTTTTCTATTTTAGAAGGGTGGAGCCAGCCAGTCATCCTTGCTGCATGGAAGATCCAGGAACCATCCACAGGGGCTTTTGTGACCTAGGTCCTGAGGTCTGCTGAGCCGCACGGTTGACTCAGCCCCGGAAGGCAGCCAGGAGGAAGCAGCAGGGTGGGTGAACAGCAGGGGAGGACAGGATGGGCCTGCAGCTGGAAGGGAGATGGCATGGAGGACTCAGTGAGGGAGAGCCAAGGGGATCATGGCTTCCTGGGAAGCCCCCAGCCCCATATACCTCGAGGACTGGTGCGAGGTGGGGAGTGGGTACCCTCGAGCACTGCAGGTGGGTTTCTCAGAGCTGTGCTGGAGGCACTCTGTGGACCTGCCACGACCATTCAGATGGCCTTCCCTGAGCATGCTGGGCTGCAGAGCCCCAAGAGAGGGGGTGCCCCCCCTTTCCTGCTGGGGTGGTACCTCTCCCACCTTGGGGGGAGAGTGGGGGGTCAGCTTGCACCTGATTTTGAACAGTGAAACCAACTGGTTCCTGTGGAGAGAATACACACGGCCTTGGGCATCTCCAGGATTCTGGTGTTGCCCTGACAGCCAGACAGCCCCCTCCGTTGTCCTGCATCATGTCATTTGGAACCAGAAGGGAAGGGACTCCCACCAACCCCACCCTGGGAGGAAACAGTAGAGATGTAGGGTACCAGCCGTGGCCACTGTGTGCAAGCGCAATAGGAATGGCATCCTATTGAGTTAGGAATGGCATCCGCAGCCTCTAGAGGGACAGTGTTCCCAGGTCACTGACTTGACAGGAAGCTCCAAGGGCTTCAGACCCAGGGCGCCAGTGGGAGGACCCACCACCTGGCTGCCTGGGTCCCTGGAACCTGAGTGAGGCCTGGCCTCTAACATCCCTGGGAAGACCCTTTCCTTTCCATCCTTTCAACCTGCAGCAGTCTCTCCAGAGTTAGGCTGCAAGGGGTGGGGCAGGCAAAGAGGTCTGTGTGCCCACAGCCCAGAGGGCTGCCTGGAGGAGGAGGTCAGGCAGCCATGGCCAAGCCTCCTGTGTGATTCTTCTCCTCCGTCCCAGGAACCGGGCCTCAGTCTCTTCCCCAGCACAGCTGAGGTCACATCTTTTACCATCTCCCCACCACCCCCTCATATTTGTGTCCAGAACATTTTTTTTTTAAATATCAAATTTTTGGCTGGGGTGCATCTATAATCCCAGCACTTTGGGAGGTTGAGGCTGGAGGACTGCTTGAGCCCAGAAGTTTGAGACCAGCCTGGGCAACATAATGAGATCTCGTCTTTACAAAAAAAAAATTTTAAATTAGCTGGGAATGGTGGGCGTGCATATAGTCCTAGCTACTTGAGAGACTGAGGCAGGAGAATCACTAAGCCCAGAAGGTTGAGGCTGCAGTGAGCTATGATTGTGCCATTGCATTCCAGTCTTGGGGACAGAGTAAGACACTGACTCAAAAATTAATGTTTTTAAAATAGAGTTTCAGAATATGTTGTCCAGACTGGCCCCCTACCTCAGGCTATTCTCCTGCCTCACCCAAAGTGCTGGAATTACAAGTGTGAGCCACTGTGTTATCCTTGTGCCTAGAACTTTTTTTGGTGGGAGGGGATCAGAGTCTCACTCTGTCGCCCAGGCTGAAGTGCAGGGACATGCTCAGGAACACTGCAGCCTTGACCTGCTGGGCTCAGGAGATCCTTCCATCTCAGCCTTCCAAGTAGCTGGAACTACAGGTGTCAGCTGCTTCGCCTGACTAATTTTTTTATTTATTGTAGAGGCGAGTTCTCATCAAATTGCCTTGGCTGGTCTCTAACCTGTGGGCTCAGGCAGTCCTTTCACCTCCGCCTCCCAGTGTTGGCATGACAGGTGTGAGCCACAGCACCCAACCAGGACTTCTTAAATATCTGCTGGGTTACCCTCCTGTAGTATGGCAACTCTGCTGCTTGTTTGAAGATTAAGTGTGGAGTTGGGTGCGAAGGGCCCCAGCATTTGGATGAGCTGATTGAGGTAAAGGGCTTAGAACAGTCCCAGGTATCTGGGACATGCACGGTAGCTGTCCAGATGGCTAGTGCCTGACACTCATTACTCTCTTCTTTCCTCACTTTGGCAGCTATCTGAGTGAAATAAACTTTTTTGGAGATGAAAACAGCAGGGTGTTTTAGCTGTTTCTCCCAAACGTCTTTAATCCTGTGAACTCAGCTGCCAAAAGCCCTGGTGAAAGTGCAGTTATGCTTTGGGAGGGCACAGGGACGTGCCTTGTCACCTGGGCTTGTGTGCATCTTTGCCCATGTTTTATTAATGGAGAAAATCTGGGCCTAGAGAGGTTGAGTGACCACCTGAGTCGTGGCAGTGCTGGAATTTGCCCTTGGGTCTCTCCACCTCTGAGGGCTAACTTTACACCTAGTTGGAATTTAGGAATACATTTGAGGGGTTCTGGGAAGCTCTCTCCAAAGAGTCTCTTCCTGTTGCTGTAAATCCTGCCACCGATGCATCATTATTTAGTTAGTTTTGTGTCCAGGTTGGCCTCGAACTGGTCTCAAGTGATCCTCCCGCCTCAGCCTCCCAAGTGCTGAGAGTACAGGCATGAGCCACCATGCCCAGCTATGCGTAATTATTTGGGGCCGCTGCTCTGGTCAGTGTTCATTGTGATTTAGTTCATCAAGACCCTTTTCTCTGGCAGTCCCGGGTGACCTGAGCACACAAGGTGCTTGGGTTGAGGGTGCAGAAAGGAGTTGCTGAGTCTAAGGACGTCACCGCCAGCTTCTCTCTGGCTGTCAGTTTCCCCACGTGGGAGGCAGGGGTGCATGGAGGATCACCACACAACCGGATCCAGACACCACTCTCTCCCGGGGCACCGCGGACCACAGAGGCCCTCAGCCTATAGAAGATTTCATGCGTCCCGGCAGCTCCACTATCTGGCTGCTGAGCCTCGGTTTCCCTGTCTCTGAAATGGAAATCATGACCTCCCTACTAGCTTCACAGGGTTGTGAGGCCCAGTCAGAACCCGCCCTGGCAACTACTGTACAAGAGACAGGCACGTGAGTGCTGCAGCCCTAGTCTCACCTGGGTGCATCTGTGCATCAGGCCCAGGCCTGGAAACGGGTAGCACTACGAGTGTCGGGCTGTGTTAATATTGTCACACCACTTAACTCTCATTAAAATGTACTTTGCTGAATTTAATATGTGATTTCCAATGACACAACATATTAAGTGCTTAATATACTAGAAATTATGAAACTATTATAGTCGATGCCACATGAAATAATTAGACTGAATTAAACTTCAGCACCCAAGTGAAGGAGAGACATCACCACAGAGCATCTCAGCGTTGCTTAAGCCACCATTGAAACCCTCAAATAAATGTCCAGAAATTAGGATCTGTAAATAACTGGAAATGAATGTGTTCTCCCGCCCAGAAGTTCCTGGGGCTCTGGAGATGAGGGCCTGCATCCCTCAGGGTGAGGCCTCCAGGGGCTCCTGGACTTGCTGGGGGACAGATAGTTTGGGGGAACGCCTTCTGCCAGAGTGACAGGCAGTGGCCTTTGCCCCAAGTAGCCTGTGGACAAGTTGAAACAAGCCCGCCTTACTTTGCTGTGAGTGGGAACCCTCCTGTGTGCAGGCATGTCATTCGCATTTGCTCATTTAAACCTCATGACACATTTGTGTTCGGAGCCACCATTTTTCAGATGAGGAAACAGGCTCTGAGTGATTAAGTGGATTATTCTGGGCCTCAAGTTAGAATCTAGAGTGTTCACTCTGCATCACGTGGCCTGCCTCAAAACTCTCCCGTCACCTCGTGAGTGTGTGTGTGTGTGTGTGTGCATGCATACATGTTTGTGTGTATGTGTGTGCATGTATGTGTGTGTGTGCACGTGTGCCCCACTTCCTATTTTCACAATAGCTCCGTAAGCAGCCCCATAAGTGTGCCTCCTGACCATGGTGTGGCCTGCTTGATCCCATCCCGGGCCATGGTGGGCAGATTCCATGACAGTACTAGTTCAGTTCACTTGCAGGACATGCCCTTTGAGGCTGGGGTGTTCACTCACTTCCACAAGAGTGAGCCTGTCACCCTGAGTGCCCGATGGATCTTCTGTGTGACTTCATAAATGAGACGGCCTCTTCCGAAGAGCAAGGACACTTCTTGTCACAGGGAACACAAGTTCTTAGCTGCTCAAGACCCTGTGTGTCAGCTATTCATGTCAGCACGAAAATACCCCTTGGAGTGTTTTTTAAATGTCAATATTTTTGCCAGGCGCAATGGCACACTCTTGTAATCCCAGCACCTTTGGGAAGCAGAGGTGAGAGAACTGCCTGAGCCTAGGGGTTCAAGACCAGCCTGGGCAACTTGGCAAGACCTCGTCTCTACAATCAATCAAAAAATTAGCCAGGTGTGGTGGCATGTGCATGTTTCCAGCTACTTGGAAGGTTGAGGCGGAAGGATCACTTGAGTCTAGCAGGTAGAGGCTGCACTGGCCGTGAGTGTGCCCCTGCACTCCAACCTGGGCAGCAGAATGAGACTGAAAAAAAAAATTTTGCTTCTCTCAAGGTCACCGCTTGCTCAGCTGCTACAAAAAAAGCCTTGTGGCAGTGAGAACACAGCTTATTTTTTGAGTGTAGGGTGCATGACTTAACCCTTGCCTGGCATGGCCATTGGTCTTCACAAAGTCGTTTCATATCTTATGGCCAGAGTCTCTGCTGTCCATCTTATGGTCTCTAGTTTAACATAAATGCAAAGTAAGCCATTTCACAACTCACACAGGGAAGTCTGATAATGCTGTTAACTAAAACCAACTCCATCTGGACAGGCTTGCTTGCTGGGGTCAGGGCTGGCTGTCACCGAGCTAGGGCGGAGGAGACAGGATGGGTAGGAGAAGGGAGAGGGGGAGGAATAAAGTGAAGGAACCCGTGGGCTGATCCTGCACCTTGCAGGTTGTCTAGGGGCTGAGAGGCCACAGCTGTCTGTTCATGGGAGGTCCAAGGTCAGGTGCTGCCTCTGAGTGGTCCCCTGAGCCCAGAATCCCAGGAAGTCTTTGCAGCTTTGTAATCTGGGGAAAATCCAGGGTGGAGGGGACAAACACCCCTCACTAAATGTCTAAGGGGTTCTCTGTCGCTAATTCAGGTCTCTGTTCAGATGCCACCTTCTCCAGGAAGCTGTCTCTGACTACCTCTAGAAAACAACACCTCCTTTTATTCTTTTTCCCTTTATTTTTTATAGTACGTCATACCGGTGATAAGTATCTATCACAGAAATTCTGTCAAATATTTGCACACAAGGAACAAACACATATTTGTTTTGCTTACTGCTGTATTCCTAGTGCCCAGAGCCATGTCTAGCACCAGCAGGAGTTCAGTAAACATCTGTAGAGTCACAAGGAGGAGCCCAGACAGCGCCTGTGGGTGCCGGGCCCCTCGAAGGCACCTAGCAAACCCGCTCTTCTCCTTGGTGAGCTGAGGCCCCGCCCACCTTTCCTGAGGCTGAACTCAGCCCGCCCCATCCCCGCCCCCTGCAACCTGTGACTGAGAAAGTCCCACCACTCTCCCAAGAGGGGGTCTCCTGCTCAATGCTGCCCTTCCCAGGAGGCCCAGTGTGACCCCTCTCATCTGTCCCCGCCCCGTGCCATGCCAAGAGTCGCAGCCTCCCTGCCTGGGCGGGGTCCTTGCCTCAGAGTGGCTTGGCTGTCCCTGGTGACTCAGACTGAGTGCTGATGGCTCTGCACCGGTGTGGGTTGTTGCCTGCTTGGAGCTCACTGTGTGGGCCAGAACGGGCCCTGCAAACTCACCACAGAGCTTCCTTGCACAACCCTCAGCCCGAACTGCTCCCTCCTCCCTGACCTTCTGCCCAGCACTTAGAGTTAGTGCGGTGTTCTTCTGCCTTGTATTGAGGTCGTGTTTACTGGTCTCCCTGCCTCGCCCTCCAGACTATGAGTACCGCCCTAGGGCACTAGGCCGGGCTTTACTCCCTGCTGTTCTCCCAGCACCTGGCACAGAACCCATGTTTAAGGAACACACTTTCAACAACCAGGAAATCTTCTCCGATGACAAATGATGGCGCTGGGGTTTCAGAGTTAAGATAATCGCCTGGGGAAGGGGGGCCCACACCTCATCAATACGGGTACCTGCACAAGGAACATTTGTATACCTAACCCTGAATTGTACCCCACAATTTTAAAATAAAAATTAAAAGGGGAAAAAAAAACCCTGACACACTTTAATTTGTAAATTAGTAAATGAGATAGATTCTTTTCATGTAAAAAAAAATTAACATCAGACCAACTTACCCATTTAAAAGCTAATTAAAGCCGGACTCGGTGGCTCAGCCTGTAATCCCGCACTTTGGGAGGCTGAGGTGAGTGGATTGCCTGAGCCCGCGGGGTTCGAGACCTGCCTGGGCAACTTGGCGAGACCTCATCTCTACAGTAAATCAAAAAAATCAGCCGGGCGTGGTAGGACGTGCCTGTAATTCAGGATACTCAGAAGGCTGAGGAGGAATGATCACCAGAGCCCATCAGGTCAAGGCTGCGGTGGCCAGAAGCGGCCACTGCACTCCAGTCTGGGTGACAGAGTGAGACTCCA